>NW_027621821.1:0-112500 GCF_964198595.1 Lampetra fluviatilis | reverse complement strand
ACCAACTCACTCACCAACTCACTCAGTCACTCACCCACTCACTCACTCACTCGCCAACTCACTCACCAACTCACCACTCACTCACCAACTCACTCAGTCACTCGCCAACTCACTCACCAACTCACCACTCACTCACCAACTCATTCAGTCACTCACCATCTCACTCACTCACTCGCCAACTCACTCACCAACTCACCACTCACTCACCAACTCACTCAGTCACTCACCAACTCACTCACCAACTCACCACTCACTCACCAACTCACTCAGTCACTCACCAACTCACTCACTCACTCGCCAACTCACTCACCAACTCACCACTCACTCACCAACTCACTCAGTCACTCACCAACTCACTCACTCACTCGCCAACTCACTCACCAACTCACCATTCACTCGCCAACTCACTCAGTCACTCGCCAACTCACTCACCAACTCACCACTCACTCACCAACTCACTCAGTCACTCACCAACTCACTCACTCACTCGCCAACTCACTCACCAACTCACTCACCAACTCACTCACTCACTCACTCACCAACTCACTCACCAACTCACTCAGTCACTCACCAACTCACTCAGTCACTCACCAACTCACTCACCAACTCACTCACCAACTCACTCACCAACTCACCACTCACTCACCAACTCACTCAGTCACTCACTCACCAACTCACTCACCAACTCACTCAGTCACTCACCAACTCACTCAGTCACTCACCAACTCACTCACCAACTCACTCACTCAGTCACTCACCAACTCACTCACCAACTCACCACTCACTCACCAACTCACTCACCAACTCACTCACCAACTCACTCAGTCACTCACCAACTCACTCAGTCACTCACCACTCACTCACCAACTCACTCAGTCACTCACCAACTCACTCACCAACTCACTCAGTCACTCACCAACTCACTCAGTCACTCACCAACTCACTCAGTCACTCAACAACTCACTCACTCACCCACTCACTCACTCACCAACTCACTCACCAACTCACTCACCAACTCACTCACTCACCACTCACTCACCAACTCACTCAGTCACTCACCAACTCACTCAGTCACTCACCAACTCACTCAGTCACTCACCAACTCACTCACCCACTCACTCACTCAGTCACTCACCAACTCACTCAGTCACTCACCAACTCACTCACTCACTCACCAACTCACTCACCAACTCACCACTCACCAACTCACTCACCCACTCACTCACTCAGTCACTCACCAACTCACTCAGTCACTCACCAACTCACTCAGTCACTCACCAACTCACTCAGTCACTCACCAACTCACTCACCAACTCACTCACCAACTCACCACTCACTCACCAACTCACTCACCAACTCACTCACTCAGTCACTCACCAACTCACTCACTCACTCACCAACTCACTCACCAACTCACTCAGTCACTCACCAACTCACCACTCACTCACCAACTCACTCACCAACTCACTCAGTCACTCACCAACTCACTCACCCACTCACTCACTCACTCACCAACTCACCACTCACTCACCAACTCACTCAGTCACTCACCAACTCACTCACTCACTCGCCAACTCACTCACCAACTCACCACTCACTCACCAACTCACTCAGTCACTCACCAACTCACTCAGTCACTCGCCAACTCACTCACCAACTCACTCAGTCACTCACCAACTCACTCACCCACTCACTCACTCACTCACCAACTCACCACTCACTCACCAACTCACTCAGTCACTCACCAACTCACTCACTCACTCGCCAACTCACTCACCAACTCACCACTCACTCACCAACTCACTCAGTCACTCACCAACTCACTCAGTCACTCGCCAACTCACTCACCAACTCACTCAGTCACTCACCAACTCACTCAGTCACTCACCAACTCACTCAGTCACTCGCCAACTCACTCACTCACTCACCAACTCACTCACCAACTCACTCACCAACTCACTCAGTCACTCACCAACTCACCACTCACTCACCAACTCACTCAGTCACTCACTCACCAACTCACTCACCAACTCACTCACCAACTCACTCAGTCACTCACTCACCAACTCACTCAGTCACTCACCAACTCACTCACCAACTCACTCACCAACTCACTCACCAACTCACCACTCACTCACCAACTCACCACTCACTCACCAACTCACTCAGTCACTCACCAACTCACTCAGTCACTCACCAACTCACTCAGTCACTCAACAACTCACTCACTCACTCACCAACTCACTCAGTCACTCACCAACTCACTCAGTCACTCACCAACTCACTCACCAACTCACTCAGTCACTCACCAACTCACTCAGTCACTCACCAACTCACTCAGTCACTCACCAACTCACTCAGTCACTCACCAACTCACTCAGTCACTCAACAACTCACTCACTCACCCACTCACTCACTCACCAACTCACTCACCAACTCACTCACCAACTCACTCACTCACCAACTCACTCACCAACTCACTCACCAACTCACTCACTCACCACTCACTCACCAACTCACTCAGTCACTCACCAACTCACTCAGTCACTCACCAACTCACTCAGTCACTCACCAACTCACTCACCCACTCACTCACTCAGTCACTCACCAACTCACTCAGTCACTCACCAACTCACTCACTCACTCACCAACTCACTCACCAACTCACCACTCACCAACTCACTCACCCACTCACTCACTCAGTCACTCACCAACTCACTCAGTCACTCACCAACTCACTCAGTCACTCACCAACTCACTCACCAACTCACTCACCAACTCACCACTCACTCACCAACTCACTCACCAACTCACTCACTCAGTCACTCACCAACTCACTCACTCACTCACCAACTCACTCACCAACTCACTCAGTCACTCACCAACTCACTCACCCACTCACTCACTCACTCACCAACTCACCACTCACTCACCAACTCACTCAGTCACTCACCAACTCACTCACTCACTCGCCAACTCACTCACCAACTCACTCAGTCACTCACCAACTCACTCAGTCACTCACCAACTCACTCAGTCACTCGCCAACTCACTCACTCACTCACCAACTCACTCACCAACTCACTCACCAACTCACTCAGTCACTCACCAACTCACCACTCACTCACCAACTCACTCACCAACTCACTCAGTCACTCACCAACTCACTCACCCACTCACTCACTCACTCACCAACTCACCACTCACTCACCAACTCACTCAGTCACTCACCAACTCACTCACTCACTCGCCAACTCACTCACCAACTCACCACTCACTCACCAACTCACTCAGTCACTCACCAACTCACTCAGTCACTCGCCAACTCACTCACCAACTCACTCAGTCACTCACCAACTCACTCAGTCACTCGCCAACTCACTCACTCACTCACCAACTCACTCACCAACTCACTCACCAACTCACTCAGTCACTCACCAACTCACCACTCACTCACCAACTCACTCAGTCACTCACTCACCAACTCACTCACCAACTCACTCAGTCACTCACCAACTCACTCAGTCACTCACCAACTCACTCAGTCACTCACCAACTCACTCAGTCACTCAACAACTCACTCACTCACCCACTCACTCACTCACCAACTCACTCACCAACTCACTCACCAACTCACTCACTCACCACTCACTCACCAACTCACTCAGTCACTCACCAACTCACTCAGTCACTCACCAACTCACTCAGTCACTCACCAACTCACTCACCCACTCACTCACTCAGTCACTCACCAACTCACTCAGTCACTCACCAACTCACTCACTCACTCACCAACTCACTCACCAACTCACCACTCACCAACTCACTCACCCACTCACTCACTCAGTCACTCACCAACTCACTCAGTCACTCACCAACTCACTCAGTCACTCACCAACTCACTCACCAACTCACTCACCAACTCACCACTCACTCACCAACTCACTCACCAACTCACTCACTCAGTCACTCACCAACTCACTCACTCACTCACCAACTCACTCACCAACTCACTCAGTCACTCACCAACTCACTCACCCACTCACTCACTCACTCACCAACTCACCACTCACTCACCAACTCACTCAGTCACTCACCAACTCACTCACTCACTCGCCAACTCACTCACCAACTCACTCAGTCACTCACCAACTCACTCAGTCACTCACCAACTCACTCAGTCACTCGCCAACTCACTCACTCACTCACCAACTCACTCACCAACTCACTCACCAACTCACTCAGTCACTCACCAACTCACCACTCACTCACCAACTCACTCACCAACTCACTCAGTCACTCACCAACTCACTCACCCACTCACTCACTCACTCACCAACTCACCACTCACTCACCAACTCACTCAGTCACTCACCAACTCACTCACTCACTCGCCAACTCACTCACCAACTCACCACTCACTCACCAACTCACTCAGTCACTCACCAACTCACTCAGTCACTCGCCAACTCACTCACCAACTCACTCAGTCACTCACCAACTCACTCAGTCACTCGCCAACTCACTCACTCACTCACCAACTCACTCACCAACTCACTCACCAACTCACTCAGTCACTCACCAACTCACCACTCACTCACCAACTCACTCAGTCACTCACTCACCAACTCACTCACCAACTCACTCACCAACTCACTCAGTCACTCACCAACTCACTCACCAACTCACTCAGTCACTCACTCACCAACTCACTCACCAACTCACTCACCAACTCACCACTCACTCACCAACTCACCACTCACTCACCAACTCACTCAGTCACTCACCAACTCACTCAGTCACTCACCAACTCACTCAGTCACTCAACAACTCACTCACCAACTCACTCACTCACTCACCAACTCACTCACTCACTCGCCAACTCACTCACCACTCACTCACCAACTCACTCAGTCACTCACTCACCAACTCACCACTCACTCACCAACTCACTCACTCACTCACCAACTCACTCAGTCACTCACCAACTCACTCACCAACTCACTCAGTCACTCACCAACTCACTCAGTCACTCACCAACTCACTCACTCAGTCACTCACCAACTCACTCACCAACTCACCACTCACTCACCAACTCACTCACCAACTCACTCACCAACTCACTCAGTCACTCACCAACTCACTCAGTCACTCACCACTCACTCACCAACTCACTCAGTCACTCATCAACTCACTCACCAACTCACTCAGTCACTCACCAACTCACTCAGTCACTCACCAACTCACTCAGTCACTCACCAACTCACTCAGTCACTCACCAACTCACTCAGTCACTCAACAACTCACTCAGTCACTCGCCAACTCACTCACCAACTCACTCACTCACTCACCACTCACTCACCAACTCACTCAGTCACTCACCAACTCACTCAGTCACTCAACAACTCACTCAGTCACTCACCAACTCACTCAGTCACTCACCAACTCACTCACCAACTCACTCACCACTCACTCACCAACTCACTCACCAACTCACTCACCAACTCACTCACTCACTCACCACTCACTCACCAACTCACTCAGTCACTCACCAACTCACTCAGTCACTCACCAACTCACTCAGTCACTCAACAACTCACTCACCCACCAACTCACTCACCAACTCACTCAGTCACTCACCAACTCACTCACCCACCAACTCACTCACCAACTCACTCACCAACTCACTCAGTCACTCACCACTCACTCACCAACTCACTCAGTCACTCACCAACTCACTCACCAACTCACTCAGTCACTCACCAACTCACTCAGTCACTCACCAACTCACTCAGTCACTCAACAACTCACTCACCAACTCACTCACCAACTCACCAACTCACCACTCACTCACCAATTCACTCACCACTCACTCACCAACTCACTCAGTCACTCATCAACTCACTCAGTCACTCACCAAATCACTCACTCACTCACCAACTCACTCACCAATTCACTCAGTCACTCGCCAACTCACTGAGTCACTCAACAACTCATCACTCACTCGCCAACTCACTGAGTCACTCAACAACTCACTCACACACTCACTCAGTCACTCACCACTCACTCAGTCACTCAACAACTCACTCACCAACTCACTCACTCACTCACCACTCACTCAGTCACTCACCACTCACTCACTCACTCACTCACCAACTCACTCACCAACTCACTCACCACTCACTCACCAACTCACTCACCAACTCACTCACTCGCCAACTCACTGAGTCACTCAACAACTCACTCACCCACTCACTCAGTCACCCACCAACTCACTCAGTCACTCACCAACTCATCACTCACTCGCCAACTCACTGAGTCACTCAACAACTCACTCACCCACTCACTCAGTCACTCACCACTCACTCAGTCACTCAACAACTCACTCACCACTCACTCACAAACTGACTCACCAACTCACTCACTCGCCAACTCACTGAGTCACTCAACAACTCACTCACCCACTCACTCAGTCACTCACCACTCACTCAGTCACTCAACAACTCACTCACACACTCACTCACCAACTCACTCACCAACTCACTCACCACTCACTCACCAACTCACTCACCAACTCACTCACTCGCCAACTCACTGAGTCACTCAACAACTCACTCACCCACTCACTCAGTCACTCAACAACTCACCACTCACTCACCAACTCACTGAGTCACTCAACAACTCACTCACCAACTCACTCACCAACTCACTCACCAACTCACTCACCAACTCACTCACTCACCACTCAGTCACTCACCAACTCACTCACCACTCACCAACTCACTCACCAACTCACCACTCACTCACCAACTCACTCACCAACTCACTCACCACTCAGTCACTCACCAACTCACTCACCACTCACCAACTCACTCACCAACTCACCACTCACTCACCAACTCACTCACCAACTCACTCACCAACTCACTCAGTCACTCACCAACTCACTCAGTCACTCACCAACTCACTCACCAACTCACTCACCAACTCACTCACCAACTCACTCACCAACTCACTCACCAACTCACTCACCAACTCACTGGGCGAGTGGTAGTGGTGGTGGTGGTGGTGGGGGTGGCTATAGTGGTGGTGGTGGTGGTGGGGGTGGCTATAGTGGTGGTGGTGGTGGCGGTGGTGGTGGTGGCTATAGTGGTGGTGGTGGTGGTGGGGGGTGGCTATAGTGGTGGTGGTGGTGGTGGTGGGGGTGGCTATAGTGGTGGTGGTGGTGGTGACTATAGTGGTGGTGCTTCCATTCGTGATTGTGTGTGCTTGTAGTAGTTGTTGTGGTGGTTGTAGTTGTGGCTGTTGTAGTTGTGGTAGTTGTGGTTGTTGTTGTTGTCGTGGTTGTAGTTGTAGTAGTTGTTATTATAGTGATTTTAGTAGTTGTAGTGGTTGTTGTTGTGCTGGTTGTTGTTATAGTTGTGGTTGTTGTGGTTGTTGTTGTGGTTGTTGCTGTAGTGGTTGTAGTTGTTGTGGTGGTTGTTGCTCTGGTTGTCAAGGTGATGCAGAGGAACGCCGTGATGCTGGAGGAGACCAGGAACACGATCACGGTGCCAGCATCGTTCATGCTGCGCATGCTAGCCTCACTCAACCACATCCGCTCTGGTGACTCACTCACTCAGTCACTCAGTCACTCAGTCACTCAGTCACTCACTCACTCACTCAGTCACTCAGCATGCTAGCCTCACTCAACCACATCCGCTCTGGTGACTCACTCACTCAGTCACTCAGTCACTCAGTCACTCAGTCACTCACTCACTCACTCAGTCACTCAGCATGCTAGCCTCACTCAACCACATCCGCTCTGGTGACTCACTCACTCAGTCACTCAGTCACTCACTCAGCATGCTAGCCTCACTCAACCACATCCGCTCTGGTGACTCACTCACTCAGTCAGTCACTCACTCACTCACTCACACACTCACTCACTCACTCAGTCACTCACTCACTCAGCATGCTAGCCTCACTCAACCACATCCGCTCTGGTGACTCACTCACTCACTCAGTCACTCACTCACTCAGCATGCTAGCCTCACTCAACCACATCCGCTCTGGTGACTCACTCACTCACTCAGCATGCTAGCCTCACTCAACCACATCCGCTCTGGTGACTCACTCACTCACTCAGTCACTCACTCACTCACTCACTCAGCATGCTAGCCTCACTCAACCACATCCGCTCTGGTGACTCACTCACTCAGTCACTCACTCACTCAGCATGCTAGCCTCACTCAACCACATCCGCTCTGGTGACTCACTCACTCACTCAGTCACTCACTCACTCAGCATGCTAGCCTCACTCAACCACATCCGCTCTGGTGACTCACTCACTCAGTCACTCACTCACTCACTCAGCATGCTAGCCTCACTCAACCACATCCGCTCTGGTGACTCACTCACTCACTCAGTCACTCACTCACTCAGCATGCTAGCCTCACTCAACCACATCCGCTCTGGTGACTCACTCACTCAGTCACTCACTCACTCACTCAGCATGCTAGCCTCACTCAACCACATCCGCTCTGGTGACTCACTCACTCAGTCACTCACTCACTCACTCAGCATGCTAGCCTCACTCAACCACATCCGCTCTGGTGACTCACTCACTCAGTCACTCACTCACTCACTCAGCATGCTAGCCTCACTCAACCACATCCGCTCTGGTGACTCACTCACTCAGTCACTCACTCACTCACTCAGCATGCTAGCCTCACTCAACCACATCCGCTCTGGTGACTCACTCACTCAGTCACTCACTCACTCACTCAGCATGCTAGCCTCACTCAACCACATCCGCTCTGGTGACTCACTCACTCAGTCACTCACTCACTCACTCAGCATGCTAGCCTCACTCAACCACATCCGCTCTGGTGACTCACTCACTCACTCAGCATGCTAGCCTCACTCAACCACATCCGCTCTGGTGACTCACTCACTCACTCAGTCACTCACTCACTCAGCATGCTAGCCTCACTCAACCACATCCGCTCTGGTGACTCACTCACTCAGTCACTCACTCACTCACTCAGCATGCTAGCCTCACTCAACCACATCCGCTCTGGTGACTCACTCACTCAGTCACTCACTCACTCACTCAGCATGCTAGCCTCACTCAACCACATCCGCTCTGGTGACTCACTCACTCAGTCACTCACTCACTCACTCAGCATGCTAGCCTCACTCAACCACATCCGCTCTGGTGACTCACTCACTCACTCAGTCACTCACTCACTCAGCATGCTAGCCTCACTCAACCACATCCGCTCTGGTGACTCACTCACTCAGTCACTCACTCACTCACTCAGCATGCTAGCCTCACTCAACCACATCCGCTCTGGTGACTCACTCACTCAGTCACTCACTCACTCACTCAGCATGCTAGCCTCACTCAACCACATCCGCTCTGGTGACTCACTCACTCAGTCACTCACTCACTCACTCAGCATGCTAGCCTCACTCAACCACATCCGCTCTGGTGACTCACTCACTCAGTCACTCACTCACTCACTCAGCATGCTAGCCTCACTCAACCACATCCGCTCTGGTGACTCACTCACTCAGTCACTCACTCACTCACTCAGCATGCTAGCCTCACTCAACCACATCCGCTCTGGTGACTCACTCACTCAGTCACTCACTCACTCACTCAGCATGCTAGCCTCACTCAACCACATCCGCTCTGGTGACTCACTCACTCACTCACTCAGTCACTCACTCAGCATGCTAGCCTCACTCAACCACATCCGCTCTGGTGACTCACTCACTCAGTCACTCACTCACTCACTCACCCAGCATGCTAGCCTCACTCAACCACATCCGCTCTGGTGACTCACTCACTCACTCACTCAGTCACTCACTCAGCATGCTAGCCTCACTCAACCACATCCGCTCTGGTGACTCACTCACTCAGTCACTCAGTCACTCACTCACTCACTCAGCATGCTAGCCTCACTCAACCACATCCGCTCTGGTGACTCACTCACTCAGTCACTCAGTCACTCACTCACTCACTCAGCATGCTAGCCTCACTCAACCACATCCGCTCTGGTGACTCACTCACTCACTCAGTCACTCACTCACTCAGCATGCTAGCCTCACTCAACCACATCCGCTCTGGTGACTCACTCACTCAGTCACTCAGTCACTCACTCACTCACTCAGCATGCTAGCCTCACTCAACCACATCCGCTCTGGTGACTCACTCACTCACTCAGTCACTCACTCACTCACTCACTCAGCATGCTAGCCTCACTCAACCACATCCGCTCTGGTGACTCACTCACTCACTCAGTCACTCAGTCACTCACTCACTCACTCAGCATGCTAGCCTCACTCAACCACATCCGCTCTGGTGACTCACTCACTCAGTCACTCAGTCACTCACTCACTCACTCAGCATGCTCGCCTCACTCAACCACATCCGCTCTGGTGACTCACTCACTCAGTCACTCACTCACTCACTCACTCACTCAGCCACTCACTCACTCACTCAGACACTCAGCCACTCACTCAGTTACTCACTCAGTCACTCACTCACTCAGTCACTCACTCAGTCAGTCAGTCACTCACCCACTCACTCAGCCACTCACTCACTCAGTCACTCACTCACTCACTCAGTCAGTCAGTCACTCACCCACTCACTCAGTCACTCACCCACTCACTCAGTCACTCACTCACTCACTCAGTCACTCAGCATGCTCGCCTCACTCAACCACATCCGCTCTGGTGAGACTCACTCACCTACTCAGTCACTCACTCACTCAGTCACTCACTCACTCACTCAGACACTCAGCCACTCACTCAGCCACTCAGACACTCAGACACTCAGTCAGCCACTCAGTCAGTTACTCAGTCACTCACCACTCACTCACCACTCACTCAGCATGCTCGCCTCACTCAACCACATACGCTCTGGTGAGATCACTCACTCAGTCAGTCACTCACTCAGCCACTCACTCAGTCAGTCAGTCAGTCACTCAGTTAGCCACTCACTCACTCAGTTACTCACTCACTCAGCATGCTCGCCTCACTCAACCACCCACCCACCCACCCACTCACCCACTCACCCACCCCACCCACCCACTCACCCACCCACCCACCCACTCACTCACCCACCCACCCACCCACCCACCCACCACTCACCCACCCACTCACCCACCCACCCACCCACCACTCACCACCCACCCACTCACTCACTCACTCACCCACCCACCCACCCACCCACCCACCCACCCACCCACCCACACTCACCCACCCACCCACCCACCCACTCACTCACTCACCCACTCACCCACTCACTCACCACTCACTCACCCACCCACCCACCCAACCACCCACCCACCCACCCACCCACCCACTCACCCACCACTCACCCACCCACCCCACCCCACCCATCCACTCACTCACTCACCCACCCACCCACCCACCCACTCACCCACCCACCCACCCCACCCACTCACCCCACCCACCCACCCACTCACCCCACCCACCCACCCACTCACCCACTCACTCACCCACTCACCCACCCACCCACTCACCCACCCACCCACCCACCCACCCACCCACTCACTCACCCACCACTCACCCACCCACCCACCCACTCACCCACCCACCCACTCACCCACCCACCCACCCACGCACCCACCACCCACTCACCCACCCACCCACTCACCCACCCACCCACCCACCCACTCACCCACCCACCCACCCACTCACCCACCCACCCACTCACCCCACCCACCCACCCACCCACTCACCCCACTCACCCACTCACCCACCCACCCACTCACCCACCCACCCACTCACCCACTCACCCACCCACCCACCACCCACCCACTCACCCACCCACCCACCCACTCACCCACTCACCCACTCACCCACCCACCCACCCACTCACCCACCCACCCACTCACCCACCCACCCACCCACCCACTCACCCACCCACCCACCCACTCACCCACCCACCCACCCACTCACCCACCCACCCACCCACTCACCCACCCACCCACCCACCCACCCACTCACCCACCCACCCACCCACTCACCCACCCACCCACCCACTCACCCACCCACCCACCCACTCACCCACCCACCCACCCACCCACTCACCCACCCACCCACCCCACCCCACTCACCCACCCACCCACTCACCCACCCACCCACCCACCCACCCACTCACCCACCCACCCACCCCACCCACCCACTCACCCACCCACCCACCCACCCACTCACCCACCCACCCCACCCACCCACCCACCCACTCACCCACCCACCCACCCACCCACTCACCCACTCACCCACCCACCCACTCACCCACCCACCCACTCACCCACCCACCCACTCAACCACCCACCAACCCACCCACCCACCCACTCACTCACTCACTCACCCACCCACCCACCCACTCACTCACTCACTCACCCACCCACCCACTCACTCACTCACTCACTCACTCACCCACCCACCCACCCACCCACTCACCCACCCACCCACTCACTCACCCACCCACCCACTCACCCACTCACCCACTCACCACTCACTCACCCACCCACTCACCACCCACCCACTCACCCACTCACCCACCCACCCACTCACTCACTCACCCACCCACCCACTCACCCACCCACCCACTCACCCCACTCACCCACCCACCCACTCACCCACTCACCCACTCACCACTCACTCACCCCACCCACCCACTCACCCACTCACCCACCCACCCACTCACCCACCCACCCACCCACTCACCCACCCACCCACCCACCCACTCACCCACCCACTCACCCACTCACCCACTATGTATCGTTACCTTGACCTAACGACGTCACCAATGACCTTGACCCAATGACCTTGACCTTGACCTTAACGATCTTGACCCACGTGACCTTGACCCCCCCCCCTCTCCCCCCCCACACAGATCGAATGGAGGGTGAGAGGTCAGGGGACTCGGAGAGGGAGGAGGAGGATGAGTGAAGTGGTGAGTGTGGTGGTGAGTGGGTGAGTGTGGTGGTGAGTGTAGTGGTGAGTGTAGTGGTGAGTGTGGTGAGTGTAGTGGTGAGTGTGGTGGTGAGTGTGGTGGTGAGTGTGGTGGTGAGTGTGGTGGTGAGTGTGGTGGTGAGTGTGGTGGTGAGTGTGGTGGTGAGTGTGGTGGTGAGTGTGGTGGTGAGTGTGGTGAGTGTGGTGAGTGTGGTGAGTGTGGTGGTGAGTGGGTGAGTGTGGTGGTGAGTGTAGTGGTGAGTGTAGTGGTGAGTGTTGTGAGTGTAGTGGTGAGTGTGGGTGGTGAGTGTGGTGGTGAGTGTGGTGGTGAGTGTGGTGGTGAGTGTGGTGGTGAGTGTGGTGGTGAGTGAGTGTGGTGGTGAGTGTGGTGGTGAGTGTGGTGGTGAGTGTGGTGGTGAGTGTGGTGGTGAGTGTGGTGAGTGTGGTGAGTGTGGTGAGTGTGGTGGTGAGTGGGTGAGTGTGGTGGTGAGTGTAGTGGTGAGTGTAGTGGTGAGTGTTGTGAGTGTAGTGGTGAGTGTGGTGGTGAGTGTGGTGGTGAGTGTGGTGGTGAGTGTGGTGGTGAGTGTGGTGGTGAGTGTGGTGGTGAGTGTGGTGGTGAGTGTGGTGGTGAGTGTGGTGGTGAGTGTGGTGGTGAGTGTGGTGAGTGTGGTGAGTGTGGTGAGTGTGGTGGTGAGTGGGTGAGTGTGGTGGTGAGTGTAGTGGTGAGTGTAGTGGTGAGTGTTGTGAGTGTAGTGGTGAGTGTGGTGGTGAGTGTGGTGGTGAGTGTGGTGGTGAGTGTGGTGGTGAGTGTGGTGGTGAGTGTGGTGGTGAGTGAGTGTGGTGGTGAGTGTGGTGGTGAGTGTGGTGGTGAGTGTGGTGGTGAGTGTGGTGGTGAGTGTGGTGAGTGTGGTGAGTGTGGTGAGTGTGGTGGTGAGTGGGTGAGTGTGGTGGTGAGTGTAGTGGTGAGTGTAGTGGTGAGTGTTGTGAGTGTAGTGGTGAGTGTGGTGGTGAGTGTGGTGGTGAGTGTGGTGGTGAGTGTGGTGGTGAGTGTGGTGGTGAGTGTGGTGGTGAGTGTGGTGGTGAGTGAGTGTGGTGGTGAGTGTGGTGGTGAGTGTGGTGGTGAGTGTGGTGTTGAGTGTGGTGGTGAGTGTGGTGAGTGTGGTGAGTGTGGTGAGTGTGGTGGTGAGTGGGTGAGTGTGGTGGTGAGTGTAGTGGTGAGTGTAGTGGTGAGTGTTGTGAGTGTAGTGGTGAGTGTGGTGGTGAGTGTGGTGGTGAGTGTGGTGGTGAGTGTGGTGGTGAGTGTGGTGGTGAGTGTGGTGGTGAGTGAGTGTGGTGGTGAGTGTGGTGGTGAGTGTGGTGGTGAGTGTGGTGGTGAGTGTGGTGGTGAGTGTGGTGAGTGTGGTGAGTGTGGTGAGTGTGGTGGTGAGTGGGTGAGTGTGGTGGTGAGTGTAGTGGTGAGTGTAGTGGTGAGTGTTGTGAGTGTAGTGGTGAGTGTGGTGGTGAGTGTGGTGGTGAGTGTGGTGGTGAGTGTGGTGGTGAGTGTGGTGGTGAGTGTGGTGGTGAGTGTGGTGGTGAGTGTGGTGAGTGTGGTGAGTGTGGTGAGTGTGGTGGTGAGTGGGTGAGTGTGGTGGTGAGTGTAGTGGTGAGTGTTGTGAGTGTAGTGGTGAGTGTGGTGGTGAGTGTGGTGGTGAGTGTGGTGGTGAGTGTGGTGGTGAGTGTGGTGGTGAGTGTGGTGGTGAGTGTGGTGGTGAGTGTGGTGGTGAGTGTGGTGAGTGTGGTGAGTGTGGTGAGTGTGGTGAGTGTGGTGGTGAGTGGGTGAGTGTGGTGGTGAGTGTAGTGGTGAGTGTAGTGGTGAGTGTGGTGGTGAGTGGGTGAGTGTGGTGGTGAGTGTAGTGGTGAGTGTAGTGGTGAGTGTTGTGAGTGTAGTGGTGAGTGTGGTGGTGAGTGTGGTGGTGAGTGTGGTGGTGAGTGTGGTGGTGAGTGTGGTGGTGAGTGTGGTGGTGAGTGTGGTGAGTGTGGTGAGTGTGGTGAGTGTGGTGAGTGTGGTGAGTGTGGTGGTGAGTGGGTGAGTGTGGTGGTGAGTGTAGTGGTGAGTGTAGTGGTGAGTGTTGTGAGTGTAGTGGTGAGTGTGGTGGTGAGTGTGGTGGTGAGTGTGGTGGTGAGTGTGGTGGTGAGTGTGGTGGTGAGTGTGGTGGTGAGTGTGGTGAGTGTGGTGGGAGTGTGGTGAGTGTGGTGGTGTGGTGAGTGTGGTGGTGAGTGTGGTGGTGAGTGTAGTGGTGAGTGTAGTGGTGAGTGTTGTGAGTGTAGTGGTGAGTGTGGTGGTGAGTGTGGTGGTGAGTGTAGTGGTGAGTGTGGTGGTGGTGAGTGTTGGTGGTGAGTGTGGGGTGAGTGTGGTGGTGAGTGTGGTGGTGAGTGTGGTGAGTGTGGTGAGTGTGGTGGTGAGTGTGGTGGTGAGTGTGGTGGTGTGGTGAGTGTGGGTGAGTGTGGTGAGTGGGTGTGAGTGTGGTGGTGGGTGGTGAGTGTGGTGGTGGTGTGGTGAGGTGGTGGTGGTGTGGTGGTGAGTGTAGTGGTGAGTGTGGTGAGTGTGGTGAGTGTGGTGGTGAGTGTGGGTGAGTGTGGTGAGTGTGGTGAGTGTGGTGGTGAGTGTGGTGGTGAGTGTGGTGAGTGTGGTGAGTGTGGTGGTGAGTGTGGTGAGTGTGGTGAGTGTAGTGTGGTGAGTGTGGTGAGTGTGGTGGTGAGTGTGGTGAGTGTGGTGAGTGTGGTGAGTGTGGTGAGTGTGGTGGTGAGTGTGGTGAGTGTGGTGAGTGTGGTGGTGAGTGTGGTGATGAGTGTGGTGAGTGTGGTGAGTGTGGTGATGAGTGTGGTGAGTGTGGTGAGTGTGGTGAGTGTGGTGAGTGTGGTGAGTGTGGTGGTGAGTGTGGTGAGTGTGGTGAGTGTGGTGAGTGTGGTGGTGTGGTGGTGAGTGTGGTGAGTGTGGTGAGTGTGGTGAGTGTGGTGATGAGTGTGGTGAGTGTGGTGAGTGTGGTGAGTGTGGTGGTGAGTGTGGTGAGTGTGGTGAGTGTGGTGGTGAGTGTGGTGAGTGTGGTGAGTGTGGTGAGTGTGGTGATGAGTGTGGTGAGTGTGGTGAGTGTGGTGAGTGTGGTGGTGAGTGTGGTGAGTGTGGTGAGTGTGGTGATGAGTGTGGTGGTGTGGTGAGTGTGGTGGTGAGTGTGGTGAGTGTGGTGAGTGTGGTGGTGAGTGTGGTGAGTGTGGTGAGTGTGGTGATGAGTGTGGTGAGTGTGGTGAGTGTGGTGGTGAGTGTGGTGAGTGTGGTGAGTGTGGTGATGAGTGTGGTGAGTGTGGTGAGTGTGGTGAGTGTAGTGGTGAGTGTGGTGAGTGTGGTGAGTGTGGTGATGAGTGTGGTGAGTGTGGTGGTGAGTGTGGTGAGTGTGGTGGTGAGTGTGGTGAGTGTGGTGAGTGTGGTGGTGAGTGTGGTGAGTGTGGTGAGTGTGGTGATGAGTGTGGTGGTGTGGTGAGTGTGGTGAGTGTGGTGGTGAGTGTGGTGAGTGTGGTGAGTGTGGTGAGTGTGGTGATGAGTGTGGTGAGTGTGGTGAGTGTGGTGAGTGTGGTGGTGAGTGTGGTGAGTGTGGTGAGTGTGGTGGTGAGTGTGGTGAGTGTGGTGAGTGTAGTGGTGAGTGTGGTGAGTGTGGTGAGTGTAGTGGTGAGTGTGGTGAGTGTGGTGAGTGTAGTGGTGAGTGTGGTGGTGAGTGTGGTGAGTGTGGTGAGTGTGGTGAGTGTGGTGATGAGTGTGGTGAGTGTGGTGAGTGTGGTGGTGAGTGTGGTGAGTGTGGTGAGTGTGGTGGTGAGTGTGGTGAGTGTGGTGAGTGTGGTGAGTGTGGTGATGAGTGTGGTGAGTGTGGTGAGTGTGGTGAGTGTGGTGATGAGTGTGGTGAGTGTGGTGAGTGTGGTGAGTGTGGTGGTGAGTGTGGTGAGTGTGGTGAGTGTGGTGGTGAGTGTGGTGAGTGTGGTGAGTGTGGTGATGAGTGTGGTGAGTGTGGTGAGTGTGGTGAGTGTGGTGGTGAGTGTGGTGAGTGTGGTGAGTGTGGTGATGAGTGTGGTGAGTGTGGTGAGTGTGGTGAGTGTGGTGATGAGTGTGGTGAGTGTGGTGAGTGTGGTGAGTGTGGTGGTGAGTGTGGTGAGTGTGGTGAGTGTGGTGGTGAGTGTGGTGAGTGTGGTGAGTGTAGTGGTGAGTGTGGTGGTGAGTGTGGTGAGTGTGGTGAGTGTGGTGAGTGTGGTGATGAGTGTGGTGAGTGTGGTGAGTGTAGTGGTGAGTGTGGTGGTGAGTGTGGTGAGTGTGGTGAGTGTGGTGGTGAGTGTGGTGAGTGTGGTGAGTGTGGTGAGTGTAGTGGTGAGTGTGGTGAGTGTGGTGAGTGTAGTGGTGAGTGTGGTGGTGAGTGTGGTGAGTGTGGTGAGTGTGGTGAGTGTGGTGATGAGTGTGGTGATGAGTGTGGTGAGTGTGGTGAGTGTGGTGGTGAGTGTGGTGAGTGTGGTGAGTGTGGTGGTGAGTGTGGTGAGTGTGGTGAGTGTGGTGATGAGTGTGGTGAGTGTGGTGAGTGTGGTGAGTGTGGTGGTGAGTGTGGTGAGTGTGGTGAGTGTGGTGGTGAGTGTGGTGAGTGTGGTGAGTGTGGTGGTGAGTGTGGTGAGTGTGGTGAGTGTGGTGAGTGTGGTGATGAGTGTGGTGAGTGTGGTGAGTGTGGTGAGTGTGGTGGTGAGTGTGGTGAGTGTGGTGAGTGTGGTGAGTGTGGTGAGTGTGGTGGTGAGTGTGGTGAGTGTGGTGAGTGTGGTGGTGAGTGTGGTGAGTGTGGTGAGTGTGGTGAGTGAGGTGGTGAGTGTGGTGGTGAGTGTGGTGAGCGTGGTGAGTGTAGTGGTGAGTGTGGTGAGTGTAGTGGTGAGTGTAGTGGTGAGTGTAGTGGTGAGTGTGGTGGTGAGTGTGGTGAGTGTGGTGAGTGTGGTGAGTGTGGTGAGTGTGGTGATGAGTGTGGTGAGTGTGGTGAGTGTGGTGATGAGTGTGGTGAGTGTGGTGAGTGTGGTGAGTGTAGTGATGAGTGTGGTGAGTGTGGTGAGTGTGGTGGTGAGTGTGGTGAGTGTGGTGAGTGTGGTGAGTGTAGTGATGAGTGTGGTGAGTGTGGTGAGTGTAGTGATGAGTGTGGTGAGTGTGGTGAGGGTGAGTGAAGTGGTGAGTGTGGTGGTGAGTGTGGTGAGTGTGGTGGTGAGTGTGGTGGTGAGTGTGGTGAGCGTGGTGAGTGTGGTGAGTGTGGTGAGTGTGGTGAGTGTGGTGGTGAGTGTGGTGAGTGTGGTGAGTGTGGTGAGTGTGGTGAGTGTGGTGAGTGTGGTGGTGAGTGTGGTGAGTGTGGTGAGTGTGGTGAGTGTGGTGGTGAGTGTGGTGAGTGTGGTGAGTGTGGTGAGTGTGGTGGTGAGTGTGGTGAGTGTGGTGAGTGTGGTGGTGAGTGTGGTGAGTGTGGTGAGTGTGGTGAGTGAAGTGGTGAGTGTGGTGGTGAGTGTGGTGAGCGTGGTGAGTGTAGTGGTGAGTGTGGTGAGTGTAGTGGTGAGTGTAGTGGTGAGTGTGGTGGTGAGTGTGGTGAGTGTGGTGAGTGTGGTGATGAGTGTGGTGAGTGTGGTGAGTGTGGTGAGTGTGGTGATGAGTGTGGTGAGTGTGGTGAGTGTGGTGAGTGTAGTGATGAGTGTGGTGAGTGTGGTGAGTGTGGTGAGTGTGGTGAGTGTGGTGGTGAGTGTGGTGAGTGTGGTGAGTGTAGTGATGAGTGTGGTGAGTGTGGTGAGTGTAGTGATGAGTGTGGTGAGTGTGGTGAGTGTGGTGAGTGTGGTGAGTGTGGTGAGTGAAGTGGTGAGTGTGGTGGTGAGTGTGGTGAGTGTGGTGGTGAGTGTGGTGAGTGTGGTGAGTCTGGTGAGTGTAGTGATGAGTGTGGTGAGTGTGGTGAGTGTGGTGAGTGAAGTGGTGAGTGTGGTGGTGAGTGTGGTGAGTGTGGTGGTGAGTGTGGTGAGTGTGGTGAGTGTGGTGATGAGTGTGGTGAGTGTGGTGAGTGTGGTGAGTGTGGTGAGTGAAGTGGTGAGTGTGGTGGTGAGTGTGGTGAGTGTGGTGATGAGTGTGGTGAGTGTGGTGAGTGTGGTGAGTGTAGTGATGAGTGTGGTGGTGAGTGTGGTGGTGAGTGTGGTGAGTGAAGTGGTGAGTGTGGTGGTGAGTGTGGTGAGTGTGGTGAGTGTGGTGGTGAGTGTGGTGAGTGTGGTGGTGAGTGTGGTGAGTGTGGTGGTGAGTGTGGTGAGTGTGGTGGTGAGTGTGGTGAGTGTGGTGGTGAGTGTGGTGTTGAGTGTGGTGGTGAGTGTGGTGGTGAGTGTGGTGAGTGTGGTGAGTGTGGTGGTGAGTGTGGTGGTGAGTGTGGTGAGTGTGGTGGTGAGTGTGGTGAGTGTAGTGGTGAGTGTAGTGGTGAGTGTGGTGGTGAGTGTGGTGGTGAGTGTGGTGGTGAGTGTGGTGAGTGTGGTGAGTGTGGTGGTGAGTGTGGTGGTGAGTGTGGTGAGTGTGGTGGTGAGTGTGGTGAGTGTGGTGGTGAGTGTAGTGGTGAGTGTGGTGGTGAGTGGGTGAGTGTGGTGGTGAGTGTAGTGGTGAGTGTAGTGGTGAGTGTGTAGGTGAGTGTAGTGGTGAGTGTGGTGGTGAGTGTGGTGGTGAGTGTGGTGGTGAGTGTGGTGAGTGTGGTGGTGAGTGTGGTGGTGGTGAGTGTGGTGGTGGTGAGTGTGGTGGTGAGTGTGGTGGTGAGTGTGGTGAGTGTGGTGGTGAGTGTGGTGAGTGTGGTGAGTGTGGTGGTGAGTGTGGTGGTGAGTGTGGTGGTGAGCGTGGTGGTGAGCGTGGTGGTGAGTGTGGTGGTGAGTGTGGTGGTGAGTGTGGTGGTGAGTGTGGTGGTGAGTGTAGTGGTGAGTGTAGTTGTGAGTGTGGTGGTGAGTGTGGTGGTGAGTGTGGTGGTGAGTGTGGTGGTGAGCGTAGTGGTGAGCGTGGTGAGTGTGGTGAGTGTGGTGAGTGTGGTGAGTGTGGTGCGTGTGGTGGTGAGTGTGGTGGTGAGTGTAGTGGTGAGTGTGGTGAGTGTGGTGAGTGTGGTGAGTGTGGTGGTGAGTGTGGTGGTGAGTGTGGTGGTGAGCGTAGTGGTGAGTGTGGTGGTGAGTGTGGTGAGTGTGGTGGTGAGTATGGTGGTGAGTGTGGTGGTGAGTGTGGTGGTGAGTGTGGTGGTGAGTGTGGTGAGTGTGGTGGTGAGTGTGGTGGTGAGTGTGGTGAGTGTGGTGGTGAGTGTGGTGGTGAGTGTGGTGGTGAGTGTGGTGAGTGTGGTGGTGAGTGTGGTGGTGAGTGTGGTGGTGGTGAGTGTGGTGAGTGTGGTGAGTGTGGTGGTGAGTGTGGTGAGTGTGGTGAGTGTGGTGGTGAGTGTGGTGAGTGTGGTGAGTGTGGTGGTGAGTGTGGTGAGTGTGGTGAGTGTGGTGGTGAGTGTGGTGGTGAGTGTGGTGGTGAGCGTAGTGGTGAGCGTGGTGGTGAGTGTGGTGGTGAGTGTGGTGGTGAGTGTGGTGGTGAGTGTAGTTGTGAGTGTGGTGGTGAGTGTGGTGGTGAGTGTGGTGGTGAGCGTAGTGGTGAGCGTGGTGAGTGTGGTGAGTGTGGTGAGTGTGGTCGTGAGTGTGGTGGTGAGTGTGGTGGTGAGCGTAGTGGTGAGTGTGGTGAGTGTGGTGAGTGTGGTGAGTGTGGTGGTGAGTGTGGTGGTGAGTGTGGTGGTGAGCGTAGTGGTGAGTGTGGTGGTGAGTGTGGTGGTGAGTGTGGTGGTGAGTGTGGTGGTGAGTGTGGTGGTGAGCGTGGTGGTGAGTGTGGTGGTGAGTGTGGTGGTGAGTGTGGTGGTGAGTGTGGTGAGTGTGGTGGTGAGTGTGGTGGTGAGTGTGGTGGTGGTGAGTGTGGTGAGTGTGGTGAGTGTGGTGGTGAGTGTGGTGAGTGTGGTGAGTGTGGTGGTGAGTGTGGTGAGTGTGGTGAGTGTGGTGGTGAGTGTGGTGAGTGTGGTGAGTGTGGTGGTGAGTGTGGTGGTGAGCGTAGTGGTGAGCGTGGTGGTGAGTGTGGTGGTGAGTGTGGTGGTGAGTGTGGTGGTGAGTGTAGTTGTGAGTGTGGTGGTGAGTGTGGTGGTGAGTGTGGTGGTGAGTGTGGTGGTGAGTGTGGTGGTGAGTGTGGTGGTGAGTGTGGTGGTGAGTGTGGTGGTGAGTGTGGTGGTGAGTGTGGTGGTGAGTGTGGTGGTGAGTGTGGTGGTGAGTGTGGTGGTGAGTGTAGTTGTGAGTGTGGTGGTGAGTGTGGTGGTGAGTGTGGTGGTGAGTGTGGTGGTGAGTGTGGTGGTGAGTGTGGTGGTGAGTGTGGTGAGTGTGGTGAGTGTGGTGAGTGTGGTGAGTGTGGTGGTGAGTGTGGTGGTGAGTGTGGTGGTGAGTGTGGTGGTGAGTGTGGTGAGTGTGGTGAGTGTGGTGAGTGTGGTCGTGAGTGTGGTGGTGAGTGTGGTGGTGAGCGTAGTGGTGAGTGTGGTGAGTGTGGTGAGTGTGGTGGTGAGTGTGGTGGTGAGTGTGGTGGTGAGCGTAGTGGTGAGCGTGGTGGTGAGTGTGGTGGTGAGTGTGGTGGTGAGTGTGGTGGTGAGTGTGGTGGTGAGTGTGGTGAGTGTGGTGAGTGTGGTGGTGAGTGTGGTGAGTGTGGTGAGTGTGGTGAGTGTGGTGATGAGTGTGGTGAGTGTGGTGAGTGTGGTGAGTGTGGTGAGTGTGGTGAGTGAAGTGGTGAGTGTGGTGGTGAGTGTGGTGGTGAGTGTGGTGAGTGTGGTGGTGAGTGTGGTGAGTGTGGTGGTGAGTGTGGTGGTGAGTGTGGTGAGTGTGGTGGTGAGTGTGGTGAGTGTGGTGGTGAGTGTGGTGGTGAGTGTGGTGGTGGTGAGTGTGGTGAGTGTGGTGAGTGTGGTGGTGAGTGTGGTGAGTGTGATGAGTGTGGTGAGTGTGGTGAGTGTGGTGGTGAGTGTGGTGGTGGTGAGTGTGGTGGTGGTGAGTGTGGTGAGTGTGGTGAGTGTGGTGGTGGTGAGTGTGGTGGTGAGTGTGGTGGTGAGTGTGGTGAGTGTGGTGGTGAGTGTGGTGGTGGTGAGTGTGGTAGTGAGTGTGGTGGTGAGTGTGGTGAGTGTGGTGGTGAGTGTGGTGAGTGTGGTGGTGAGTGTGGTGGTGAGTGTGGTGGTGAGTGTGGTGGTGAGCGTAGTGGTGAGCGTGGTGGTGAGTGTGGTGGTGAGTGTGGTGGTGAGTGTGGTGGTGAGTGTGGTGAGTGTGGTGAGTGTGGTGGTGAGTGTGGTGGTGAGTGTGGTGAGTGTGGTGAGTGTGGTGAGTGTGGTGGTGAGTGTGGTGGTGAGCGTGGTGGTGAGCGTGGTGGTGAGTGTGGTGGTGAGTGTGGTGGTGAGTGTGGTGGTGAGTGTGGTGGTGAGCGTGGTGAGTGTGGTGGTGAGTGTGGTGGTGAGTGTGGTGGTGAGTGTGGTGAGTGTGGTGAGTGTGGTGAGTGTGGTGGTGAGTGTGGTGGTGAGTGTGGTGGTGAGTGTGGTGGTGAGTGTGGTGGTGACTGTGGTGGTGAGTGTGGTGGTGAGTGTGGTGGTGAGTGTGGTGAGTGTGGTGAGTGTGGTGGTGAGTGTGGTGGTGAGTGTGGTGGTGAGTGTGGTGGTGAGTGTGGTGGTGAGTGTGGTGGTGAGTGTGGTGGTGAGTGTGGTGGTGAGTGTGGTGAGTGTGGTGGTGAGTGTGGTGAGTGTGGTGGTGAGTGTGGTGGTGAGTGTGGTGGTGAGTGTGGTGGTGAGTGTGGTGGTGAGTGTGGTGAGTGTGGTGAGTGTGGTGGTGAGTGTGGTGAGTGTGGTGGTGAGTGTGGTGGTGAGTGTGGTGGTGAGTGTGGTGGTGAGTGTGGTGAGTGGGTGAGTGTGGTGGTGAGTGTGGTGAGTGAGTTTGGTGAGTGTGGTGGTGAGTGTGGTGGTGAGTGTGGTGAGTGTGGTGAGTGTGGTGGTGAGTGTGGTGAGTGTGGTGAGTGTGATGAGTGTGGTGGTGAGTGTGGTGAGTGTGGTGAGTGTAGTGGTGAGTGTGGTGGTGAGTGTGTTGAGTGTGGTGGTGAGTGTGGTGAGTGTGGTGGTGAGTGTGGTGAGTGTGGTGAGTGTGGTGGTGAGTGTGGTGAGTGTGGTGGTGAGTGTGGTGAGTGTAGTGGTGAGTGTGGTGAGTGTGGTGGTGAGTGTGGTGGTGAGTGTGGTGGTGAGTGTAGTGGTGAGTGTGGTGGTGAGTGTGGTGGTGAGTGTGGTGGTGAGTGTAGTGGTGAGTGTGGTGGTGAGTGTGGTGGTGAGTGTAGTGGTGAGTGTGGTGGTGAGTGTAGTGGTGAGTGTGGTGAGTGTGGTGAGTGTGGTGGTGAGTGTAGTGGTGAGTGTAGTGGTGAGTGTGGTGAGTGTGGTGATGAGTGGTGATGAGTGGTGGTGAGTGGTGGTGAGTGTGGTGAGTGTGGTGGTGAGTGTGGTGGTGAGTGTGGTGAGTGTAGTGGTGAGTGTGGTGATGAGTGGTGGTGAGTGTGGTGAGTGTGGTGAGTGTGGTGGTGAGTGTGGTGGTGAGTGTGGTGAGTGTGGTGGTGAGTGTGGTGAGTGTAGTGGTGAGTGTGGTGGTGAGTGTGGTGGTGAGTGTGGTGGTGAGTGTAGTGGTGAGTGTAGTGGTGAGTGTGGTGATGAGTGGTGATGAGTGTGGTGGTGAGTGTGGTGAGTGTGGTGGTGAGTGTGGTGGTGAGTGTGGTGAGTGTAGTGGTGAGTGTGGTGATGAGTGGTGGTGAGTGTGGTGAGTGTGGTGAGTGTGGTGGTGAGTGTGGTGGTGAGTGTGGTGAGTGTGGTGAGTGTGGTGGTGAGTGTGGTGGTGAGTGTGGTGGTGAGTGTAGTGGTGAGTGTGGTGGTGAGTGTAGTGGTGAGTGTGGTGAGTGTGGTGGTGAGTGTGGTGGTGAGTGTGGTGGTGAGTGTGGTGAGTGTGGTGAGTGTGGTGGTGAGTGTGGTGGTGAGTGTAGTGGTGAGTGTGGTGGTGAGTGTGGTGAGTGTGGTGAGTGTGGTGGTGAGTGTGGTGGTGAGTGTGGTGGTGAGTGTAGTGGTGAGTGTGGTGGTGAGTGTGGTGGTGAGTGTGGTGGTGAGTGTGGTGGTGAGTGTGGTGAGTGTGGTGAGTGTGGTGGTGAGTGTGGTGAGTGTGGTGGTGAGTGTGGTGGTGAGTGTGGTGAGTGTGGTGAGTGTGGTGGTGAGTGTGGTGAGTGTGGTGGTGAGTGTGGTGGTGAGTGTGATGGTGAGTGTGGTGGTTAGTGTGGTGAGTGAGTTTGGTGAGTGTGGTGGTGAGTGTGGTGGTGAGTGTGGTGGTGAGTGTGGTGAGTGTGGTGAGTGTGGTGGTGAGTGTGGTGAGTGTGGTGAGTGTGATGAGTGTGGTGGTGAGTGTGGTGAGTGTGGTGAGTGTAGTGGTGAGTGTGGTGAGTGTGGTGAGTGGTGGTGGTGAGTGTGTGAGTGTGGTGGTGAGTGTGGTGAGTGTGGTGGTGAGTGTGGTGAGTGTGGTGAGTGTGGTGGTGAGTGTGGTGAGTGTGGTGGTGAGTGTGGTGAGTGTAGTGGTGAGTGTGGTGAGTGTGGTGAGTGTGGTGGTGAGTGTGGTGGTGAGTGTGGTGGTGAGTGTAGTGGTGAGTGTGGTGGTGAGTGTGGTGGTGAGTGTAGTGGTGAGTGTAGTGGTGAGTGTGGTGGTGAGTGTAGTGGTGAGTGTGGTGGTGAGTGTAGTGGTGAGTGTGGTGAGTGTGGTGAGTGTGGTGGTGAGTGTAGTGGTGAGTGTAGTGGTGAGTGTGGTGAGTGTGGTGATGAGTGGTGATGAGTGGTGGTGAGTGTGGTGAGTGTGGTGGTGAGTGTGGTGGTGAGTGTGGTGAGTGTAGTGGTGAGTGTGGTGATGAGTGGTGGTGAGTGTGGTGAGTGTGGTGAGTGTGGTGGTGAGTGTGGTGGTGAGTGTGGTGAGTGTGGTGAGTGTAGTGGTGAGTGTAGTGGTGAGTGTGGTGAGTGTGGTGGTGAGTGTAGTGGTGAGTGTGGTGGTGAGTGTGGTGGTGAGTGTAGTGGTGAGTGTAGTGGTGAGTGTGGTGAGTGTGGTGAGTGTGGTGGTGAGTGTGGTGGTGAGTGTGGTGGTGAGTGTGGTGGTGAGTGTAGTGGTGAGTGTAGTGGTGAGTGTGGTGAGTGTGGTGAGTGTGGTGGTGAGTGTAGTGGTGAGTGTGGTGGTGAGTGTGGTGGTGAGTGTAGTGGTGAGTGTAGTGGTGAGTGTGGTGAGTGTGGTGAGTGTGGTGGTGAGTGTGGTGGTAAGCTTTTGCCGGAGGCCCCGGGGGGTCAGACTTCTACGACGTCTCCTGGCCAAACCCCATTTGGCGGAGCCAGGAGATTGAATCTTCACCCTCGGGGCTCCTCCAGAAACAACGAAAAGCCACTTCGTGTGGCCACGTGGAATGTTCGAACGCTCACTGCCGAGGAGAGGCTGCCACTCCTCTGTCGGGAGCTGGACCGGTACCGCCTGGATCTCTGCGGCATTCAGGAGGTCCGATGGGACCGGCTCTGGCTCCAGCCACCTTGAGGGGTGGACAGTCCTCTACTCGGGGCAGGAGACTGCGAAACAACAGGGAGTGGCTCTTCTTCTGAACAAAAGAATGAGGGGGGCGTGGGAGCGTGGCGGTGAGGTGTGGGAAGCTGTAAGCCCCAGGCTACTCTGGGCTCGCCTTCCCATCAACCGGAGGCGAGGAATGGTGGTCGTGGTTACTGATGCCCCCACCGAAGACGAACATCAGTGGAGGGATGCAGGCAAAGCCGATGAGTCAGATGCCTTCTATGACCTCCTGTCACAGGTGCTGGCTAAAGTGGCCACTCGGGACAGAGTCATCTTGTTGGGTGACTTCAATTGCCCGAGTTGGTCATGATGCTGGCACCTGGTCTGGAGTGATTGGAAGGCATGGGCCAGATCAGCTCAATAACAACGGCAGGAGGCTGCTAGATTGTTGTGCAGCCCATGGGCTTGTAATTACCAACACGCTGTTCCGGCATCGGCGCATCCACACAACATCATGGATGCACGCCGGGTCCAAGCAAGAACATCTGCTGGACTACATAGTGACGGACCAGCGGATGCGAGCCCATGTCCTTGACACCAGGACCTACCGTGGAGCTGATCTGCCCTCTGACCATCGACTAGTCATCTGTAAGATGCGCCTGCCATTCTTCCACTCCGGTGGTGGGTGTACACCCAGGCGACCCCCATTCCAACCTAAGGTGGCCTGGTCTCAGCTAGCCGATGGAAGTTGCAAGCGAGAATTTCATCGTCGCTTGCGGCCGGGGTTGGCATCGTCCCCCACTCCTCCTGATGTCGAGGGTCAATGGGCGAGATGGTTTAGGACTGTGGCTCATGCAGCTGCAATGGCTGCTTTGGATACGCGGTCCAGACCTCCCCAGAGACCCTGGCTGACAGAGGAGGCGTTCAGGATGGTTGAGAAAAAGCGACAGGCCCCCACTCTCACGGGCGCGGCACGGGCTGGAGAAGAGATGGAGCGATGTGGTACAGGAGGCACGGGCTAGAGAAGAGATGGAGCGATGTGGTACAGGAGGCACGGGCTAGAGAAGAGATGGAGTGATGTGGTACAGGAGGCACGGGCTGGAGAAGAGATGGAGCGATGTGGTACAGGAGGCACGGGCTAGAGAAGAGATGGAGCGATGTGGTACAGGAGGCACGGGCTAGAGAAGAGATGGAGCGATGTGGTACAGGAGGCACTGGCTAGAGAAGAGATGGAGCGATGTGGTACAGGAGGCACGGGCTAGAGAAGAGATGGAGTGATGTGGTACAGGAGGCACGGGCTAGAGAAGAGATGGAGCGATGTGGTACAGGAGGCACTGGCTAGAGAAGAGATGGAGCGATGTGGTACAGGAGGCACGGGCTAGAGAAGAGATGGAGCGATGTGGTACAGGAGGCACGGGCTAGAGAAGAGATGGAGCGATGTGGTACAGGAGGCACGGGCTAGAGAAGAGATGGAGCGATGTGGTACAGGAGGCACTGGCTAGAGAAGAGATGGAGCGATGTGGTACAGGAGGCACGGGCTAGAGAAGAGATGGAGCGATGTGGTACAGGAGGCACGGGCTAGAGAAGAGATGGAGCGATCTGGTACAGGAGGCACGGGCTAGAGAAGAGATGGAGCGATGTGGTACAGGAGGCACGGGCTAGAGAAGAGATGGAGCGATGTGGTACAGGAGGCACGGGCTAGAGAAGAGATGGAGTGATGTGGTACAGGAGGCACGGGCTAGAGAGGAGATGGAGCGATGTGGTACAGGAGGCACGGGCTAGAGAAGAGATGGAGCGATGTGGTACAGGAGGCACGGGCTAGAGAGGAGATGGAGCGATGTGGTACAGGAGGCACGGGCTAGAGAAGAGATGGAGCGATGTGGTACAGGAGGCACGGGCTAGAGGAGAGATGGAGCGATGTGGTACAGGAGGCACGGGCTAGAGAAGAGATGGAGCGATGTGGTACAGGAGGCACGGGCTAGAGAAGAGATGGAGCGATGTGGTACAGGAGGCACGGGCTAGAGGAGAGATGGAGTGATGTGGTACAGGAGGCACGGGCTAGAGAAGAGATGGAGTGATGTGGTACAGGAGGCACGGGCTAGAGAAGAGATGGAGTGATGTGGTACAGGAGGCACGGGCTAGAGGAGAGATGGAGCGATGTGGTACAGGAGGCACGGGCTAGAGGAGAGATGGAGCGATGTGGTACAGGAGGCACGGGCTAGAGAAGAGATGGAGCGATGTGGTACAGGAGGCACGGGCTAGAGAAGAGATGGAGTGATGTGGTACAGGAGGCACGGGCTAGAGAAGAGATGGAGCGATGTGGTACAGGAGGCACGGGCTGGAGAAGAGATGGAGTGATGTGGTACAGGAGGCACGGGCTAGAGAAGAGATGGAGTGATGTGGTACAGGAGGCACGGGCTAGAGAAGAGATGGAGCGATGTGGTACAGGAGGCACGGGCTAGAGAAGAGATGGAGTGATGTGGTACAGGAGGACGTGGAGCTGAGTGGACTTGCCGATGACTGGTACCAGCGGTGTCAAGATCGGCCTCAGTGGAGGAGGCTCGTGAAGGACGCTACTGGGCAGTTGGAGGCAGTCGCCCTCCAACAACAACGGAGGGCGGAGGAGCGACGCTCACAACAACGAGCGGAGCGCCGGGTGGCTAAAGCACAGCAAGTTGGCACAGTAGGGGGCACAGGTGGTGCATCAGCCAGTCATCTCGGTCATCTCGGTCAGTCGACCCGTGGCACCTGCTGGGTCTGCCCCGTGACCTCCTCCTCATGCACCTAGCCTGGCACAGCAGTCGACCCGTGGCACCTGCTGGGTCTGCCCCGTGACCTCCTGCCAGCGGGCGTTCGACACTTCACGTGGTAGCCTCAAGGTGCACGTGGCCTGGCACAAGCGTCGTGGTGACGTCACCGCCACTTAGTGGCGAATGGCGGTTGTTGTTGTTGTTGTGTGTGTCTGTGTGTGTGTCTGTGTGTGTGTGTATGTGTCTGTGTGTGTGTGTATGTTGGTATGTGTCTGTGTGTGTGTGTCTGTGTGTGTGTGTATGTGTCTGTCTGTGTGTGTGTCTGTGTGTGTCTGTGTGTGTCTGTGTGTGTGTATGCGTGTGTGTGCCTGTATGTGTGTGTGTGCCTGTATGTGTGTGTATGTGTCTGTGTGTGTGTGTATGTTGGTATGTGTCTGTGTGTGTGTGTCTGTGTGTGTGTGTCTGTGTGTGTGTGTCTGTGTGTGTGTGTCTGTGTGTGTGTGTCTGTGTGTGTGTGTGTCTGTGTGTGTACTTAGCACTGCTAACTTTAACCCTCTTGTTTCATCATCATCTTTTTCTGTGTTTTGCAGTTGCTGTGAATCAATGGATTTGAATCCTTTACACTACACTGTACACTACACTGTACACTACACTGTACACTACACTGTACACTACACTGTACACTACACTGTACACTACTACACTATACACTACACTGTGCACTACACTATACACTACACTATACACTACACTGTACACTACACTGTACACTACACTGTACACTACACTGTACACTACACTGTACACTACACTGTACACTACACTATACACTACACTGTGCACTACACTATACACTACACTATACACTACACTATACACTACACTATACACTACACTGTACACTACACTGTACACTACACTGTACACTACACTGTACACTACACTATACACTACACTATACACTACACTGTACACTACACTGTACACTACACTGTACACTACACTGTACACTACACTGTACACTACACTGTACACTACACTATACACTACACTATACACTATACTATACACTACACTATACACTACACTGTACACTACACTGTACACTACACTGTACACTACACTGTACACTACACTATACACTACACTGTACACTACACTGTACACTACACTGTACACTACACTATACACTACACTATACACTACACTATACACTACACTACACACTACACTGCACACTACACTATACACTACACTATACACTACACTACACTATACACTACACACTACACACTACACTACACTATACACTACACTGTACACTACACTGTACACTACACTGTACACTACACTATACACTACACTATACACTACACTGTACACTACACTGTACACTACACTGTACACTACACTACACACTACACTATACACTACACTATACACTACACTATACACTACACTACACACTACACTATACACTGCACACTACACTACACTATACACTACACTATACACTACACTGTACACTACACTATACACTGCACTATACACTACACTATACACTACACTGTACACTACACTATACACTACACTATACACTACACTGTACACTACACTATACACTACACTACACACTACACTGCACACTACACTACACTATACACTACACTATACACTACACTGTACACTACACTGCACACTACACTACACTATACACTACACTATACACTGCACACTACACTACACTATACACTACACTATACACTACACTACACACTACACTGCACACTACACTACACTATACACTACACTATACACTACACTGTACACTACACTATACACTACACTATACACTACACTACACACTACACTGCACACTACACTACACTATACACTACACTATACACTACACTGTACACTACACTGCACACTACACTACACTATACACTACACTATACACTACACTGTACACTACACTATACACTGCACTATACACTACACTACACACTACACTACACACTACACTATACACTACACTATACACTACACTATACACTACACTACACACTACACTACACACTACACTATACACTACACTATACACTACACTATACACTACACTACACACTACACTACACGACTACACTACACACTACACTATACACTACACTATACACTACACTATACACTACACTACACACTACACTACACACTACACTACACACTACACTACACTATACACTACACTATACACTATACACTACACTATACACTACACTATACACTACACTATACACTACTACACTATACACTACACTATACACTACTGCACTATACACTACACTATACACTACACTATACACTACACTATACACTACACTACACACTACACTACACACTACACTACACACTACACTATACACTACACTATACACTACACTATACACTACACTACACACTACACTATACACTACACTATACACTACACTATATACTACACTATACACTACACTACACACTACACTATACACTACACTATACACTACATACTATACACTACACTATACACTACACTATACATTACACTACACACTATACACTACACTATACATTACACTATACACTACATTATACAATACACTATACACTACTATACACTACACTATACACTACACTACACACTACACTATACACTACACTATACACTACACTATACACTACACTATACACTACACTACACTATACACTACACTACACTATACACTACACTATACACTACACTATACACTACACTACACTATACACTACACTATACACTACACTATACACTACACTATACACTACACTACACACTACACTACACACTACACTATACACTACACTACACACTACACTATACACTACACTATACACTACACTATACACTACACTATACACTACACTACACACTACACTACACACTACACTACACACTACACTATACACTACACTATACACTACACTACACACTACACTACACACTACACTATACACTACACTATACACTACACTATACACTACACTACACACTACTATACACTACACTATACACTACACTATACACTACACTACACACTACTATACACTACACTATACACTGCACTATACACTACACTATACACTACACTACACACTACACTATACACTACACTATACACTACACTATACACTACACTACACACTACACTATACACTACACTATACACTACACTATACACTACACTACACACTACACTATACACTACACTATACACTACACTATACACTACACTATACACTACACTACACACTACTATACACTACACTATACACTGCACTATACACTACACTATACACTACACTACACACTACACTATACACTACACTATACACTACACTATACACTACACTACACACTACACTATACACTACACTATACACTACACTATACACTACACTATACACTACACTACACACTACACTATACACTACACTATACACTACACTATACACTACACTACACACTACACTATACACTACACTATACACTACACTATACACTACACTATACACTACACTACACACTACTATACACTACACTATACACTGCACTATACACTACACTATACACTACACTACACACTACACTATACACTACACTATACACTACACTATACACTACACTACACACTACACTATACACTACACTATACACTACACTATACACTACACTATACACTACACTATACACTGCACTATACACTACACTATACACTGCACTATACACTACACTATACACTACACTATACACTACACTATACACTGCACTATACACTACACTATACACTACACTATACACTACACTATACACTACACTATACACTACACTACACTATACACTGCACTATACACTACACTATACACTACACTACACACTACACTATACACTACACTATACACTGCACTATACACTACACTATACACTACACTACACTATACACTGCACTATACACTACACTATACACTACACTACACACTACACTACACACTACACTATACACTACACTATACACTACACTATACACTACACTACACTATACACTACACTACACACTACACTATACACTACACTATACACTACACTATACACTACACTACACACTACACTATACACTACACTATACACTACACTATACACTACACTACACTATACACTGCACTATACACTACACTATACACTACACTACACACTACACTATACACTACACTATACACTACACTATACACTACACTATACACTACACTATACACTACACTATACACTACACTATACACTACACTACACTATACACTACACTATACACTACACTATACACTACACTACACACTACACTATACACTACACTATACACTACACTATACACTACACTACACTACTATACACTACACTATACACTACACTATACACTACACTATACACTACACTATACACTACACTATACACTACACTATACACTACACTATACACTACACTATACACTACACTACACTATACACTACACTATACACTACACTATACACTACACTATACACTACACTATACACTACACTATACACTACACTATACACTACACTATACACTACACTATACACTACACTATACACTATACACTACACTACACACTACACTATACACTACACTACACTATACACTACACTATACACTACACTATACACTACACTATACACTACACTATACACTACACTATACACTACACTATACTATACACTACACTATACACTATACACTACACTATACACTACACTATACACTACACTATACACTACACTATACACTACACTATACACTACACTATACACTATACACTACACTACACACTACACTATACACTACACTATACACTACACTATACACTACACTATACACTACACTACACTATACACTACACTATACACTACACTATACACTACACTATACACTACACTATACACTATACACTACACTATACACTACACTATACACTACACTACACACTACACTATACACTACACTATACACTACACTATACACTACACTATACACTACACTACACTATACACTACACTATACACTACACTACACACTACACTATACACTACACTATACACTACACTATACACTACACTATACACTACACTATACACTACACTATACACTGCACTATACACTACACTATACACTACACTATACACTACACTATACACTACACTATACACTACACTATACACTACACTATACACTACACTATACACTACACTATACACTACACTATACACTAACTATACACTACACTATACACTACACTATACACTACACTATACACTACACTATACACTACACTATACACTACACTACACTACACTATACACTACACTATACACTACACTATACACTACACTATACACTACACTATACACTACACTATACACTACACTATACACTACACTATACACTACACTATACACTACACTATACACTACACTATACACTACACTATACACTACACTATACACTACACTATACACTACACTATACACTACACTACACACTACACTATACACTACACTATACACTACACTATACACTACACTATACACTACACTATACACTGCACTATACACTACACTATACACTACACTATACACTACTATACACTACACTATACACTACACTATACACTACACTACACACTACACTATACACTACACTATACACTACTATACACTACACTATACACTGCACTATACACTACACTATACACTACACTATACACTACACTATACACTACACTATACACTACACTATACACTACTATACACTACACTATACACTACACTATACACTGCACTATACACTACACTATACACTACACTATACACTACACTATACACTACACTATACACTGCACTATACACTACACTATACTCTACACTATACACTACACTACACACTACACTATACACTACACTATACACTACACTATACACTACACTATACACTACACTATACACTACACTATACACTATACACTGCACTACACACTACACTATACACTGCACTATACACTACACTATACACTACACTATACACTACACTATACACTACACTATACACTACACTATACACTACACTATACACTATACACTGCACTACACACTACACTATACACTGCACTATACACTACACTATACACTACACTATACACTACACTATACACTACACTATACACTACACTATACACTACACTATACACTACACTATACACTGCACTACACACTACACTACACACTACACTATACACTACACTATACACTACACTATACACTACACTATACACTACACTATACACTGCACTATACACTACACTATACACTACACTATACACTACACTATACACTACACTATACACTACACTATACACTACACTATACACTACACTATACACTACACTATACACTACACTATACACTACACTATACACTACACTATACACTGCACTATACACTACACTATACACTACACTACACACTACACTACACACTACACTATACACTACACTACACACTACACTACACACTACACTACACACTACACTATACACTACACTATACACTACACTACACACTACACTACACACTACACTACACACTACACTATACACTACACTACACACTACACTATACACTACACTATACACTACACTATACACTACACTACACACTACACTATACACTACACTATACACTACACTATACACTACACTATACACTGCACTATACACTACACTATACACTACACTATACACTGCACTATACACTACACTATACACTACACTATACACTACACTATACACTATACATTATACACTACACTATACACTACACTATACACTACACTACACACTACACTACACACTACACTATACACTACACTATACACTACACTATACACTACACTATACACTATACACTACACTATACACTACACTATACACTACACTATACACTACACTATACACTATACACTACACTATACACTACACTATACACTACACTATACACTATACACTACACTATACACTACACTATACACTATACTATACACTACACTACACTATACACTACACTATACACTACACTATACACTACACTATACACTACACTACACTATACACTACACTATACACTATACACTACACTATACACTACACTACTACACTACACTATACACTACACTATACACTACACTATACACTACACTATACACTACTACACTATACACTACACTATACACTACACTATACACTACACGATACACTACACTATACACTACACTACATTATACACTACACTATACACTACACTATACACTACACTATACACTACTACACTATACACTACACTATGCACTACACTATACACTACACTACACACTACACTATACACTACACTATACACTACACTATACACTACACTATACACTACACGATACACTACACTATACACTACACTATACACTACACTACACTATACACTACACTATACACTACACTAATAACTACACGATACACTACACTATACACTACACTATACACTGCACTACACTATACACTACACTATACACTACACTATACACTACACTATACACTACACTATACACTACACTACACTATACACTACACTATACACTACACTATACACTACACTATACACTACACTATACACTACACTATACACTACACACTACACTATACACTACACTACACTATACACTACACTATACACTATACACTACACTATACACTACACTATACACTACACTATACACTACACACTACACTATACACTACACTATACACTACACTACACTATACACTACACACTACACTATACACTACACTATACACTACACTATACACTACACTATACACTACTACACTATACACTACACTATACACTACACTATACACTACACTATACACTACTACACTATACACTACACTATACACTATACACTACACTATACACTACACTATACACTATATACTATACTATACACTACACTATACACTATACACTACACTATACACTACACTATACACTATACACTACACTATACACTACACTATACACTATACACTACACTATACACTACACTATACACTACACTATACACTACACTATACACTACACTACACACTACACTATACACTACACTATACACTACACTATACACTACACTATACACTACACTATACACTGCATTATACACTACACTATACACTACACTATACACTACTATACACTACACTATACACTACACTATACACTACACTATACACTGCATTATACACTACACTATACACTGCATTATACACTACACTATACACTACACTATACACTACACTATACACTACACTATACACTACACTATACACTACATTATACAATACACTATATACTACACTATACACTACTATACACTACACTATACACTACTATACACTACTATACACTACACTATACACTACACTATACACTACACTATACACTACACTATACACTACACTATACACTACACTATACACTACACTATACACTACACTACACACTACACTATACACTACACTATACACTACACTATACACTATACTATACACTACACTATACACTACACTATACACTATACTACACACTGCACTATACACTACACTATACACTACACTATACACTGCACTATACACTACACTATACACTACACTATACACTACACTATACACTACACTATACACTATACACTACACTATACACTACACTATACACTACACTGTACACTACACTGTACACTACACTATACACTACACTGCACACTACACTGCACACTACACTATACACTACACTATACACTACACTGTACACTACACTATACACTACACTATACACTACACTGCACACTACACTATACACTACACTATACACTACACTATACACTACACTGTACACTACACTATACACTACACTATACACTACACTGCACACTACACTATACACTACACTATACACTACACTATACACTACACTATACACTTCACTATACACTACACTATACACTACACTGCACACTACACTGCACACTACACTATACACTACACTATACACTACACTATACACTACACTATACACTTCACTATACACTACACTACACACTACACACTACACTATACACTACACTGTACACTACACTATACACTACACTATACACTACACTACACACTACACACTACACTGTACACTACACTGTACACTACACTATACACTACACTATACACTACACTATACACTACACTATACACTACACTATACACTACACTACACACTACACTATACACTACACTGCACACTACACTATACACTACACTATACACTACACTGTACACTACACTGTACACTACACTATACACTACACTATACACTACACTGTACACTACACTATACACTACATTATACACTACACTATACACTACACTATACACTACACTATACACTACACTATACACTACACTATACACTACACTATACACTACACTATACACTACACTATACACTACATTATACACTACACTATACACTACACTATACACTACATTATACACTACACTATACACTACACTATACACTACACTATACACTACACTATACACTACATTATACACTACACTATACACTACACTATACACTACACTATACACTACACTACACACTACACACTACACTGTACACTACACTGTACACTACACTATACACTACACTATACACTACACTATACACTACACTATACACTACACTATACACTACACTATACACTACACTACACACTACACTATACACTACACTGCACACTACACTATACACTACACTATACACTACACTGTACACTACACTGTACACTACACTATACACTACACTATACACTACACTGTACACTACACTATACACTACATTATACACTACACTATACACTACACTATACACTACACTATACACTACACTATACACTACACTGTACACTACACTATACACTACACTATACACTACACTATACACTACACTGTACACTACACTGTACACTACACTGTACACTACACTATACACTACACTGTACACTACACTGTACACTACACTATACACTACACTATACACTATACACTACACTATACACTACACTGTACACTACACTATACACTACACTATACACTACACTATACACTATACACTACACTATACACTACACTATACACTATACTATACACTACACTATACACTATACACTATACACTACACTATACACTACACTATACACTACACTATACACTATACACTACACTATACACTACACTATACACTATACACTACACTATACACTACACTATACACTCTACACTACACTATACACTACACTGTACACTACACTATACACTATACACTACACTATACACTACACTATACACTACACTATACACTACACTATACACTACACTGTACACTACACTGCACACTACACTATACACTACACTACACTATACACTACACTATACACTACACTATACACTATACACTACACTATACACTACACTATACACTACACTATACACTATACACTACACTATACACTACACTATACACTATACACTACACTTTACACTACACTGTACACTACACTATACACTACACTATACACTACACTATACACTACACTATACACTACACTATACACTACACTATACACTACACTATACACTACACTATACACTACACTATGCACTACACTATACACTACACTATACACTACACTATACACTACACTATACACTACACTATACACTACACTATACACTATACTATGCACTACACTATGCACTACACTATGCACTACACTATGCACTACACTATACACTACACTATACACTACACTATACACTACACTATACACTACACTACACTATACACTACACTATACACTACACTATACACTACAATATACACTACACTTTACACTACACTATACACTACACTATACACTACACTATACACTACATTATACACTATACTATACACTATACACTACACTATACACTGCACTATACACTACACTATACACTACACTATACACTACACTATACACTACTATACACTACACTATACACTACACTATACACTACACTATACACTACACTATACACTACACTATACACTACACTATACACTACACTACACACTACACTATACACTACACTATACACTACACTATACACTACACTGCACACTACACTACACACTACACTATACACTACACTATACACTACACTATACACTACACTATACACTACACTATACACTGCACTACACACTACTCTATACACTACACTATACATTACACTACACTATACACTACACTATACACTACACTATACATTACACTACACTATACACTACACTATACACTACACTATACACTGCACTACACACTACTCTATACACTACACTATACATTACACTACACTATACACTACACTATACACTACACTATACACTACACTGTACACTACACTATACACTACACTATACACTACACTACACACTACACTACACACTACACTATACACTACACTGTACACTACACTATACACTACACTATACACTACACTATACACTACACACTACACTATACACTACACTATACACTACACTATACACTACACTATACACTACACTGTACACTACACTGCACACTACACTATACACTACACTATACACTACACTATACACTACACTATACACTACACTACACACTACACTATACACTACACTATACACTACACTATACACTACACTATACACTACAATATACACTACACTTTACACTACACTATACACTACACTATACACTACACTATACACTACATTATACACTATACTATACACTATACACTACACTATACACTGCACTATACACTACACTATACACTACACTATACACTACACTATACACTACTATACACTACACTATACACTACACTATACACTACACTATACACTACACTATACACTACACTATACACTACACTATACACTACACTACACACTACACTATACACTACACTATACACTACACTATACACTACACTGCACACTACACTACACACTACACTATACACTACACTATACACTACACTATACACTACACTATACACTACACTATACACTGCACTACACACTACTCTATACACTACACTATACATTACACTACACTATACACTACACTATACACTACACTATACATTACACTACACTATACACTACACTATACACTACACTATACACTGCACTACACACTACTCTATACACTACACTATACATTACACTACACTATACACTACACTATACAATACACTATACACTACACTGTACACTACACTATACACTACACTATACACTACACTACACACTACACTACACACTACACTATACACTACACTGTACACTACACTATACACTACACTATACACTACACTATACACTACACACTACACTATACACTACACTATACACTACACTATACACTACACTATACACTACACTGTACACTACACTGCACACTACACTATACACTACACTATACACTACACTATACACTACACTATACACTACACTACACACTACACTATACACTACACTATACACTACACTATACACTACACTATACACTACACACTACACTATACACTACACTATACACTACACTATACACTACACACTACACTATACACTACACTATACACTACACTATACACTATACACTACACTATACACTACACTATACACTACACTACACACTACACTATACACTACACTACACACTACACTACACACTACACTACACACTACACTATACACTGCACTATACACTACACTACACACTACACTATACACTACACTACACACTACACTACACTATACACTACACTATACACTACACTATACACTACACACTACACTATACACTACACTATACACTATACACTACACTATACACTGCACTATACACTACACTATACACTATACACTACACTATACACTACACTATACACTGCACTATACACTACACTATACACTATACACTACACTATACACTACACTATACACTATACACTACACTATACACTACACACTACACTATACACTACACTATACACTACACTATACACTATACACTACACTATACACTACACTATACACTACACTATACACTACACTGCACACTACACTATACACTACACTATACACTGCACTATACACTACACTATACACTACACTATACACTACACTATACACTACACTATACGCTACACTACACACTACACTATACACTACACTATACACTACACTATACACTACACTATACACTACACTATACACTGCACTATACACTACACTATACACTACACTATACACTACACTATACACTACACTATACACTACACTATACACTACACTATACACTACACTATACACTACACTATACACTACACTATACACTACACTATACACTACACTATACACTACACTATACACTACACTATACACTACACTATACACTACACTATACACTACACTATACACTACACTATACACTACACTATACACTGCACTATACACTACACTATACACTACACTATACACTACACTATACACTACACTATACACTACACTATACACTATACACTATACACTACACTATACACTACACTATACACTACACTGTACACTGCACTATACACTACACTATACACTACACACTACACTATACACTACACTATACACTACACTATACACTACACTATACACTGCACTATACACTACACTATACACTATACACTGCACTATACACTACACTATACACTACACACTACACTATACACTACACTATACACTACACTATACACTACACTATACACTGCACTATACACTATACACTACACTATACACTACACTATACACTACACTATACACTACACTATACACTACACTGTACACTATACTATACACTACACTATACACTACACTACACACTACACTACACTATACACTACACTATACACTATACACTACACTATACACTACACTATACACTACACTGCACACTACACTATACACTACACTACACACTACACTACACTATACACTACACTATACACTATACACTACACTATACACTACACTATACACTACACTGTACACTACACTGCACACTACACTATACACTACACTATACACTGCACTATACACTGCACTATACACTACACTATACACTATACACTACACTATACACTACACTATACACTACACTGTACACTACACTGCACACTACACTATACACTACACTATACACTACACTATACACTACACTACACACTACACTATACACTACACTATACACTACACTATACACTACACTACACACTACACTACACTATACACTACACTATACACTACACTATACACTACACTATGCACTACACTATACACTACACTATACACTACACTACACTATACACTACACTATACACTACACTACACTATACACTACACTATACACTACACTATACACTACACTACACTATACACTACACTACACACTACACTACACTATACACTACACTATACACTACACTATACACTACACTATGCACTACACTATACACTACACTACACACTACACTACACTATACACTACACTATACACTACAACTACACACTACACTACACTATACACTACACTATACACTACACTACACTATACACTACACTATACACTACACTATACACTACACTATACACTATACACTACACTATACACTACACTATACACTATACACTACACTATACACTACACTATACACTACACTACACTATACACTACACTATACACTACACTATACACTACACTATACACTGCACTATACACTATACACTACACTATACACTACACTATACACTACACTATACACTACACTATACACTACACTATACACTACACTATACACTACACTATACACTACACTACACACTACACTATACACTACACTATACACTACACTATACACTACACTACACACTACACTACACACTACACTACACACTACACTACACACTACACTATACACTACACTATACACTACACACTACACTACACACTACACTACACACTACACTATACACTACACTATACACTACACTATACACTACACTATACACTACACTATACACTACACTATACACTACACTACACACTACACTACACACTACACTACACACTACACTACACACTACACTATACACTACACTATACACTACACTATACACTACACTATACACTACACTACACACTACACTACACACTACACTACACACTACACTACACACTACACTATACACTACACTATACACTACACTATACTATACACTACACTACACACTACACTACACACTACACTATACACTACACTATACACTACACTATACACTACACTATACACTACACTATACACTACACTACACACTGCACTATACACTGCACTATACACTACACTATACACTACACTACACTATACACTACACTATACACTACACTATACACTACACTATGCACTACACTATGCACTACACTATGCACTACACTATACACTACACTATACACTACACTATACACTACACTATACACTACACTATACACTACACTATACACTACACTGTACACTACACTGCACACTACACTATACACTACACTATACACTACACTATACACTACACTACACACTACACTACACACTACACTACACACTACACTATACACTACACTACACACTACACTATACACTACACTATACACTACACTATACACTACACACTACACTATACACTACACTATACACTACACTATACACTACACTACACACTACACTACACACTACACTATACACTACACTATACACTACACTATACACTACACTATACACTACACTATACACTACACTATACACTACACTACACACTACACTATACACTACACTATACACTACACTATACACTACACTATACACTACACTATACACTACACTACACACTACACTATACACTACACTATACACTACACTATACACTACACTATACACTACACTATACACTACACTATACACTACACTATACACTACACTATGCACTACACTATGCACTACACTATGCACTACACTATACACTACACTATACACTACACTATACACTACACTATACACTACACTATACACTACACTATACACTATACACTACACTATACACTACACTGTACACTACACTGCACACTACACTATACACTACACTATACACTACACTATACACTACACTATACACTACACTATACACTACACTACACACTACACTATACACTACACTATACACTACACTATACACTACACTATACACTACACACTACACTACACACTACACTATACACTACACTATACACTACACTATACACTACACTACACACTACACTATACACTACACTATACACTACACTACACTATACACTACACTATACACTACACTATACACTACACTATACACTACACTATACACTACACTATACACTATACACTACACTATACACTACACTATACACTACACTATACACTACACTATACACTACACTATACACTATACACTACACTATACACTACACTATACACTACACTATACACTACACTATACACTACACTATACACTACACTATACACTACACTATACACTACACTATACACTACACTATACACTACACTATACACTACACTATACACTACACTATACACTACACTACACACTACACTATACACTACACTATACACTACACTATACACTACACTATACACTACACTATACACTACACTACACACTACACTACACACTACACTATACACTACACTATACACTACACTATACACTACACTACACACTACACTATACACTACACTATACACTACACTATACACTACACTATACACTACACTATACACTACACTATACACTACACTATACACTACACTACACACTACACTACACACTACACTATACACTACACTATACACTACACTATACACTACACTATACACTACACTACACACTACACTATACACTACACTACACACTACACTACACACTACACTATACACTACACTATACACTACACTATACACTACACTATACACTACACTATACACTACACTATACACTGCACTATACACTGCACTATACACTACACTATACACTACACTATACACTACACTATACACTACACTATACACTACACTACACTATACACTACACTATACACTACACTATACACTGCACTATACACTGCACTATACACTACACTATACACTACACTATACACTACACTATACACTACACTATACACTACACTACACTATACACTACACTATACACTACACTATACACTACACTATACACTACACTATACACTGCACTATACACTGCACTATACACTACACTATACACTACACTATACACTACACTATACACTACACTATACACTACACTACACTATACACTACACTATACACTACACTATACACTACACTATACACTACACTATACACTACACTATACACTACACTATACACTACACTACACACTACACTATACACTACACTATACACTACACTATACACTACACTATACACTACACTATACACTACACTATACACTACATAACTCTACAATTTTCAGTGTTTTCAGACAGAAGTTGTTATTTGCGAACAGAAGTCAGTGTTTTAAAAATGTAGTTGTGTTTTGTGTGGTGCTAGACCATGACGTTTGAAATATCATTGCAGTGAATTTGAACATTAAAAAAGCATCGTTGACAGTGAGTAGTGAGTGGGTGAGTGGGTGGATGGGTGTGTGGGTGGGTGGGTGAGTGGGTGGGTGAGTGGGTGGGTGTGTGGGTGGGTGGGTGGGTGAGTGGGTGAGTGGGTGGATGGGTGAGTGGGTGGGTGGGTGGGTGAGTGGGTGGGTGAGTGGGTGGGTGTGTGGGTGGGTGGGTGAGTGGGTGAGTGGGTGAGTGGGTGAGTGAGTGGGTGAGTGGGTGAGTGGGTGAGTGAGTGAGTGAGTAGGTGAGTGAGTGGGTGAGTGAGTGAGTGGGTTCTGTGGGTGGGTGGGTGAGTGAGTGAGTGGGTGAGTGAGTGAGTGGGTTCTGTGGGTGGGTGAGTGGGTGGGTGAGTGGGTGGGTGAGTGAGTGGGTGGATGGGTGGGTGGGTGAGTGGGTGGATGGGTGGGTGGGTGGGTGAGTGGTTGGGTGGGTGGGTGGGTGAGTGGGTGGGTGGGTGGGTGGGTGGGTGGGTGAGTGGGTGGGTGGGTGGGTGGTTGAGTGAGTGAGTGGGTGGGTGGGTGGGTGAGTGGATGGGTGGGTGAGTGGGTGGTTGGGTGGGTGGTTCGGTGGGTGAGTGGGTGGGTGAGTGGGTGGATGAGTTGGTGGGTGGGTGGGTGGGTGGGTGAGTGGGTGGGTGAGTCAGTGAGTGAGTGAGTGGGTGGGTGGGTGGGTGAGTGGGTGGGTGGGTGGGTGAGTGGGTGGATGGGTGGGTGGATGGGTGGGTGGGTGAGTGGTTGGGTGGGTGAGTGGGTGGGTGGGTGGGTGAGTGGGTGGGTGAGTGAGTGAGTGGGTGGGTGAGTGGGTGGGTGGGTGGCTGAGTGGGTGGGTGGGTGTTTGGGTGAGTGGGTGGGTGTTTGGGTGGGTGAGTGGGTGAGTGGGTGGGTGAGTGAGTGAGTGGCTGAGTGGGTGAGTGGGTGAGTGTGTGGGTGGGTGAGTGAGTGAGTGAGTGGCTGAGTGGGTGAGTGGTTGAGGTGCTGAGTGGGTGAGTGAGTGGGTGGGTGAGTGGGTGGGTGAGTGGGTGAGTGGGTGAGTGAGTGGGTAAGTGAGTGGGTGGGTGAGTGGGTGGGTGTGTGAGTGGGTGAGTGGGTGGGTGGGTGGGTGAGTGGGTGGGTGGGTGGGTGGGTGGGTGGGTGAGTGGGTGAGTGAGTGAGTGGTTGGGTGGGTGGGTGGGTGAGTGGGTGGGTGAGTGAGTCAGTGGCTGAGTGAGTGAGTGGGTGAGTGGGTGAGTGAGTGAGTGGGTGAGTGAGTGAGTGAGTGGTTGGGTGGGTGGGTGAGTGGGTGGGTGAGTGAGTGGGTGGGTGAGTGGGTGGGTGAGTGGGTGGGTGAGTGAGTGGGTGAGTGGGTGAGTGAGTGAGTGGGTGGGTGAGTGGGTGGGTGAGTGGGTGAGTGAGTGGATGCTGTGGCCAGTCACGTGACCCACTAAGAGGATTAAAGTTGCTGATTCGTTTTCTGATTAAGCCTCGGGGAGTAAGCAGTAGCAGCAGCATCATCATCAGCAGCAGCATCATCATCATCAGCAGTAGCAGCAGCAGCAGCAGCAGCATCATCATCATCAGTAGCAGCATCATCATCATCATCAACAACATCAACATCAGCAACATCAGCAGCAGCAGCAGCATCATCATCAACAACATCATCATCAACAACATCAACATCAGCAACATCAGCAGCAGCAGCAGCATCATCATCAACAACATCATCATCAACAACATCAACATCAGCATCATCATCATCAACATCATCATCATCAGCATCATCATCATCAACAACATCATCATCAGCAACATCATCATCATCATCAACATTACCATCAGTACACGATCATCATAATTCCAACACCATCAGGACCATCAACATCATCAACACCATCATCAACATCATCATCACCATCATCATCATCAACACCATCATCAACATCAAAATCACCACCATCAGCAACATCATTTCAACACCATCAACACCATCATCATCACCATCATCAGCATCATTTCAACACCATCAACACCATCAACATCATCACCATCAAAATAATTTCAACACCATCATCATCACCATCAAAATAATTTCAACACCATCATCACCATCAACATCATTACCATCATCATCATTTCAACACCATCATCACCATCAACATCATTACCATCATCATCATTTCAACACCATCATCACCATCAACATCATTACCATCATCATCATTTCAACACCATCAACACCATCATCATCACCATCATCAACATCATTTCAACACCATCATCACCATCAACATCATCACCATCAAAATAATTTCAACACCATCATCACCATCAACATCATTACCATCATCATCATTTCAACACCATCAACACCATCATCATCACCATCATCATCATCATTTCAACACCATCATCACCATCAACATCATCACCATCAAAATAATTTCAACACCATCATCACCATCAACATCATCACCATCAAAATAATTTCAACACCATCATCACCATCAACATCATTACCATCATCATCATTTCAACACCATCATCACCATCAACATCATTACCATCATCATCATTTCAACACCATCATCACCATCAACATCATCACCATCAAAATAATTTCAACACCATCATCACCATCAACATCATCACCATCATCATCATTTCAACACCATCAACACCATCATCATCACCATCAGCATCATCATCATTTCAACACCATCATCACCATCAACATCATCACCATCATCATTTCAACACCATCATCACCATCAACATCATCACCATCAAAATAATTTCAACACCATCATCACCATCAACATCATTACCATCATCATCATTTCAACACCATCAACACCATCAACATCATTACCATCATCATCATTTCAACACCATCATCACCATCAACATCATCACCATCAAAATAATTTCAACACCATCATCACCATCAACATCATCACCATCAACATCATCACCATCAAAATAATTTCAACACCATCATCACCATCAACATCATCACCATCATCATTTCAACATCATCGCTACCATCATCACCATTATTTCAAAACCATCAGCACCATCATCCACAACATCACCATCAGCAGCATCATATCAACACCATCATCACCATCAACATCATCAACATCATCATCAGCAGCATCATCATCAGCAGCATCATCATCAACTTTACCATCATCAACAGCAACATCATCATCAGCAGCAGCATCATCATCAGCATCATCATCAACATTACCATCGTCATCAGCAGCATCATCGTCATCAGCAACATCATCATCAGCAACATCAGCAGCAACATCATCATCAGCAACATCATCAGCAGGAGCATCATCATCAGCAACATCATCATCAGCAGCAGCATCATCATCAATAACATTACCATCAGCACCATCATCATCAACATCATTTCAACATCACGGTGGATGCGTCAATGTTTGCAGCGATGATGATGATGGTGGTGATGATGATGATGGCGGTGATGGTGGTGATGGTGGTGATGGAGACAGCAGTGATGGTGGGATCTGTGGGACCTCACTCAAGGTTCCATAAGGACCAGGATTTGTCTGTGAAGTTCCAGGGAGATCAGGGACCTCACCCAAAGTCCTTCAAGAATCATCCAGAACCTGACTGGAGGTCCCAGGGAGACCAGGATTTGTCTGTGAAGTTCCACGGAGATCAGGGACTTCACCCAAAGACCTTCAAGGATCATCTAGAATCTGACTGGAGGTCCCAGGAGGAGCAGGATCGGTCTGTGAAGTTCCACAGAGATCAGGGACCTCACCCAAAGTCCTTCAAGAATCATCCAGAACCTGACTGGAGGTCCCAGGGAGACCAGGATTTGTCTGTGAAGTTCCAGGGAGATCAGGGACCTCACCCAAAGTCCTTCAAGAATCATCCAGAACCTGACTGGAGGTCCCAGGGAGACCAGGATTTGTCTGTGAAGTTCCACGGAGATCAGGGACTTCACCCAAAGACCTTCAAGGATCATCTAGAATCTGACTGGAGGTCCCAGGAGGAGCAGGATCGGTCTGTGAAGTTCCACAGAGATCAGGGACCTCACCCAAAGTCCTTCAAGGATCATCTAGAACCTGACTGGAGGTCCCAGGAGGAGCAGGATTTGTCTGTGAAGTTCCACAGAGATCAGGGACTTCACCCAAAGTCCTTCAAGGATCATCTAGAACGTGACTGGAGGTCACAGGGAGACCGGGATCGGTCTGTGAAGTTCCACAGAGATCAGGGACCTCACCCAAAGTCCCTCAAGGATCATCTAGAACCTGACTGGAGGTCGCAGGGAGACCAGGATTTGTCTGTGAAGTTCCACAGAGATCAGGGACCTCACCCAAAGTCCCTCAAGAATCATCCAGAACCTGACTGGAGGTCCCAGGGAGACCAGGATTTGTCTGTGAAGTTCCAGGGGGATCAGGGACTTCACCCAAAGTCCTTCAAGGATCACCCAGAACCTGACTGGAGGTCCCAGGAGGAGCAGGATCGGTCTGTGAAGTTCCACAGAGATCAGGGACCTCACCCAAAGTCCTTCAAAGATCATCTAGAACCTGACTGGAGGTCCCAGGGAGACCAGGATTTGTCTGTGAAGTTCCAGGGAGATCAGGGACTTCACCCAAAGTCATTCAAGGATCATCTAGAACGTGACTGGAGGTCACAGGGAGACCGGGATCGGTCTGTGAAGTTCCACAGAGATCAGGGACCTCACCCAAAGTCCCTCAAGGATCATCTAGAACCTGACTGGAGGTCGCAGGGAGACCAGGATTTGTCTGTGAAGTTCCACAGAGATCAGGGACCTCACCCAAAGTCCCTCAAGAATCATCCAGAACCTGACTGGAGGTCACAGGGAGACCGGGATCGGTCTGTGAAGTTCCACAGAGATCAGGGACTTCACCCAAAGTCCCTCAAGAATCATCCAGAACCTGACTGGAGGTCACAGGGAGACCGGGATCGGTCTGTGAAGTTCCACAGAGATCAGGGACCTCACCCAAAGTCCTTCAAGGATCATCTAGAACCTGACTCGTGGTCTCAGGGAGACCAGGATTTGTCTGTGAAGTTCCAGGGAGATCAGGGACTTCACCCAAAGTCCTTCAAGGATCATCCAGAACCTGACTGGAGGTCCCAGGGAGACCAGGATTTGTCTGTGAAGTTCCACAGAGATCAGGGACTTCACCCAAAGACCTTCAAGGATCATCTAGAACCTCACTGGAGGTCCCAGGGGGATCAGGACTTGTCTGTGAAGTTCCACAGAGATCAGGAACTTCACCCAAAGTCCTTCAAGGATCCAGAACCTCACTGGAGGTCCCAGGGAGACCAGGATTTGTCTGTGAAGTTCCACAGAGATCAGGGACTTCACCCAAAGTCCTTCAAGGATCATCTAGAACCTCACTGGAGGTCCCAGGAGGAGCAGGATCGGTCTGTGAAGTTCCACAGAGATCAGGGACTTCACCCAAAGTCCTTCAATGATCATCTAGAACATGACTGGAGGTCCCAGGGAGACCAGGATTTGTCTGTGAAGTTCCACAGAGATCAGGGACTTCACCCAAAGTCCTTCAAGGATCATCCAGAACCTGACTGGAAGTCCCAGGGGGACCAGGATTTGTCTGTGAAGTTCCACAGAGATCAGGGACTTCACCCAAAGTCCTTCAAGGATCATCTAGAACCTGACTGGAGGTCCCAGGGAGACCAGGATTTGTCTGTGAAGTTCCACAGAGATCAGGGACTTCACCCAAAGTCCTTCAAGGATCATCTAGAACCTGACTGGAGGTCCCAGGGGGACCAGGATTTGTCTGTGAAGTTCCACAGAGATCAGGGACTTCATCCAAAGTCCTTCAAGGATCATCTAGAACCTCACTGGAGGTCCCAGGGAGACCAGGATTGGTCTGTGAAGTTCCGAACGCGGCGTGATCGGCCTGGTGGGTACCAGACGGAAGAGCGGCAGCCGAGATCCAAGACTCGGTGGAGGTAGGTGGTGATGGTGGTGATGGTGGTGATGATGGTGGTGGTGGTGATGGTGGTGATGGTGGTGGTGATGGTGGTGGTGATGGAGGTGATGGTGGTGGTGGTGATGATGGTGGTGGTAGTGGTGATGGTGGTGTTGATGGTGGTGATGATGGTGGTGATGATGGTGATGATTGTGGTGGTGGTGATGGTGGTGGTGATGGTGGTGATGATGGAGGTGATGGTGGTGGTGGTGATGATGGTGGTGGTAGTGGTGATGGTGGTGTTGATGGTGGTGATGGTGGTGGTGATGATGGTGATGATGGTGGTGGTGGTGGTGATGGTGGTGGTGATGGAGGTGATGGTGGTGGTGGTGGTGATGATGGTGGTGGTAGTGGTGATGGTGGTGTTGATGGCGGTGATGGTGGTGGTGATGGTGGTGGTGATGATGGTGTGTCTCTGTCTGTGTCTCTGTGTCTCTGTGTGTGTGTCTCTCTCTCTGTGTCTCTGTGTGTCTCTGTGTCTGTGTGTCTATCTGTGTGTCTCTGTGTCTCTGTCTGTGTGTGTCTCTGTGTCTCTCTCTGTGTGTCTCTCTCTGTTACTCTGTGTGTGTCTCTGTGTGTCTCTGTGTGTCTCGGTGTGTCTCTGTGTCTCTGTGTGTGTCTCTCTCTGTGTCTCTATGGGTGTCTCTGTGGGTGTCTCTGTGTGTGTCACTGTGTGTGTGTTACTGTGTGTCACTGTGTGTCACTGTGTGTGTCTCTGTGTGTGTCTCTTTGTCTCTGTGTCTCTGTGTGTGTCTCTGTGTGTGTCTCTGTGTGTGTCTCTCTGTCTCTGTGTCTCTGTGTGTGTCTCTGTGTGTGTCTCTGTGTGTGTCTCTCTGTCTCTGTGTCTCTGTGTCTCTGTGTCTCTGTGTGTGTCTCTCTGTGTGTCTCTGTGTGTGTCTCTGAGTGTCTCTGTGTGTGTCTGTGTGTCTGTGTCTCAGTGTCTCTGTGTCTGTGTCTCTCTGTGTGTGTCTCTTGTTGTGTCTCTGTCTGTCTCTGTGTGTGTCTCTGTCTGTGTCTCTGTGTGTGTGTCTCTGAGTCTCTGTGACTCTGAGTCTCTGAGTCTCTGAGTCTCTGAGTCTCTGAGTCTCTGTGAGTCTGAGTCTCTGTCTCTGAGTCTCTAAGTCTCTGAGTCTCTGTCTCTGAGTCTCTGTCTCTGAGTCTCTGAGTCTCTGAGTCTCTGAGTCTCTGAGTCTCTGTGAGTCTGAGTCTCTGTCTCTGAGTCTCTAAGTCTCTGAGTCTCTAAGTCTCTGAGTCTCTGTGACTCTGAGTCTCTGAGTCTCTGTGAGTCTGAGTCTCTGTCTCTGAGTCTCTAAGTCTCTGAGTCTCTGAGTCTCTGTGGTTCTGAGTCTCTGTGTCTCTGAGTCTCTGAGTCTATGTGACTCTGAGTCTCTGTCTCTGAGTCTCTGAGTCTCTGAGTCTCTGAGTCTCTGAGTCTCTGAGTCTCTGTGAGTCTGAGTCTCTGTCTCTGAGTCTCTGAGTCTCTGTGGTTCTGAGTCTCTGTGTCTCTGAGTCTCTGAGTCTCTGTGAGTCCCTGAGTCTCTGTGACTCTGAGTTTCTGTCTCTGTGTCTCTGTGTCTCTGTGTGTCTCTGTGTGTGTCTCTGTGTTTCTGTGTGTGTCTCTGTGTCTCTGTGTCTCTGTATCTCTGTGTGTGTGTCTCTGTGTTTCTGTGTGTGTCTCTGTGTCTCTGTCTGCGTCTCTCTCTCTGTGTCTCTGTGTGTGTCTCTGTGTCTCTGTCCGTGTCTCTCTCTGTGTCTCTGTGTGTGTCTCTGTGTGTGTCTGTGTGTGTCTCTCTGTGTGTGTCTCTGTGTCTCTGTGTGTGTCTGTGTCTCTGTGTGTCTCTGTCTCTGTGTGTCTCTGTGTCTCTGTCTCTCTGTGTGTCTCTCTCTCTCTGTGTGTCTCTCTGTCTGTGTGTGTCTCTGTGTCTCTGTGTCTCCCTCTGTCTCACTGTGTGTGTCTCTGTGTGTGTCTCTGTGTCTCTGTCCAGCCGCTCTCTCCGCCGCGACTCCACCAAGGGAGATCTCACGGAGACGGAGAGACTTCTCGACCTCGACCAGCATGACTACACCATGAGGCCCGCGTTCGCAGGTACCATCCAGAGACTCACAGAGACTCACAGAGACTCACAGAGACTCACAGAGACTCAGAGAGACTCAGAGACTCAGAGAGACTTCTCGACCTCGACCAGCATGACTACACCATGAGGCCCGCGTTCGCAGGTACCATCCAGAGACTCAGAGAGACTCACAGAGACTCACAGAGACTCACAGAGACTCAGAGACTCACAGAGACTCACAGAGACTCAGAGAGACTTCTCGACCTCGACCAGCATGACTACACCATGAGGCCCGCGTTCGCAGGTACTATCCAGAGACTCACAGAGACTCACAGAGACTCACAGAGACTCAGAGAGACTCACAGAGACTCAGAGAGACTCAGAGACTCACAGAGACTCAGAGACTCACAGAGACTTCTCGACCTCGACCAGCATGACTACACCATGAGGCCCGCGTTCGCAGGTACTATCCAGAGACTCACAGAGACTCACAGAGACTCAGAGAGACTCAGAGACTCAGAGAGACTTCTCGACCTCGACCAGCATGACTACACCATGAGGCCCGCGTTCGCAGGTACTATCCAGAGACTCACAGAGACTCACAGAGACTCACAGAGACTCAGAGAGACTCAGAGACTCAGAGAGACTCACAGAGACTCAGAGACTCACAGAGACTTCTCGACCTCGACCAGCATGACTACACCATGAGGCCCGCGTTCGCAGGTACTATCCAGAGACTCACAGAGACTCACAGAGACTCACAGAGACTCACAGAGACTCAGAGACTCACAGAGACTCAGAGACTCACAGAGACTCACTCTCTACCATCCAGAGACTCACAGAGACTCAGAGAGACTCAGAGACTCACAGAGACTCAGAGACTCACAGAGACTCAGAGACTCACAGAGACTCACAGAGACTCACAGAGACTCAGAGACTCAGAGAGACTAAGAGACTCAGAGAGACTCAGAGACTCAGAGAGACTTCTCGACCTCGACCAGCATGACTACACCATGAGGCCCGCGTTCGCAGGTACTATCCAGAGACTCACAGAGACTCACAGAGACTCAGAGACTCACAGAGACTCAGAGAGACTCAGAGACTCAGAGAGACTTCTCGACCTCGACCAGCATGACTACACCATGAGGCCCGCGTTCGCAGGTACTATCCAGAGACTCACAGAGACTCACAGAGACTCAGAGAGACTCACAGAGACTCAGAGACTCACAGAGACTCAGAGACTCACAGAGACTCACTCTCTACCATCCAGAGACTCACAGAGACTCAGAGAGACTCAGAGACTCACAGAGACTCAGAGACTCACAGAGACTCAGAGACTCACAGAGACTCACAGAGACTCACAGAGACTCAGAGACTCAGAGAGACTAAGAGACTCAGAGAGACTCAGAGACTCAGAGAGACTTCTCGACCTCGACCAGCATGACTACACCATGAGGCCCGCGTTCGCAGGTACTATCCAGAGACTCACAGAGACTCACAGAGACTCAGAGACTCACAGAGACTCAGAGAGACTCAGAGACTCAGAGAGACTTCTCGACCTCGACCAGCATGACTACACCATGAGGCCCGCGTTCGCAGGTACTATCCAGAGACTCACAGAGACTCACAGAGACTCAGAGACTCACAGAGACTCAGAGAGACTCAGAGACTCAGAGAGACTTCTCGACCTCGACCAGCATGACTACACCATGAGGCCCGCGTTCGCAGGTACTATCCAGAGACTCACAGAGACTCACAGAGACTCAGAGACTCACAGAGACTCAGAGAGACTCAGAGACTCAGAGAGACTTCTCGACCTCGACCAGCATGACTACACCATGAGGCCCGCGTTCGCAGGTACTATCCAGAGACTCACAGAGACTCACAGAGACTCAGAGACTCACAGAGACTCAGAGAGACTCAGAGACTCAGAGAGACTTCTCGACCTCGACCAACATGACTACACCATGAGGCCCGCGTTCGCAGGTACTATCCAGAGACTCACAGAGACTCACAGAGACTCACAGAGACTCACAGAGACTCAGAGACTCACAGAGAGACTCACAGAGACTCACAGACACTCAGAGAGACTCAGAGAGACTCGGAGACTCACAGAGACTCACAGAGACTCAGAGAGACTCAGAGCCTCACAAAGACTCAGATACTCACAGAGACTCACTCTCTACCATCCAGAGACTCAGAGAGACTCAGAGACTCACAGAGACTCAGAGACTCACAGAGACTCACAGAGACTCACAGAGACTCAGAGAGACTCAGAGACTCACAGAGACTCAGAGACTCACAGAGACTCACAGAGACTCACAGAGACTCAGAGAGACTAAGAGACTCAGAGAGACTCAGAGACTCAGAGAGACTTCTCGACCTCGACCAGCATGACTACACCATGAGGCCCGCGTTCGCAGGTACTATCCAGAGACTCACAGAGACTCACAGAGACTCAGAGACTCACAGAGACTCACAGAGACTCAGAGACTCAGAGAGACTTCTCGACCTCGACCAGCATGACTACACCATGAGGCCCGCGTTCGCAGGTACTATCCAGAGACTCACAGAGACTCACAGAGACTCAGAGACTCACAGAGACTCAGAGAGACTCACAGAGACTCAGAGAGACTCAGAGACTCACAGAGACTCAGAGACTCACAGAGACTCACAGAGACTCAGAGAGACTCACAGAGACTCAGAGAGACTCACAGAGACTCACAGACACTCAGAGAGACTCAGAGAGACTCAGAGACTCACAGAGACTCACAGAGACTCAGAGAGACTCAGAGCCTCACAAAGACTCAGAGACTCACAGAGACTCACTCTCTACCATCCAGAGACTCACAGAGACTCAGAGAGACTCAGAGACTCACAGAGACTCACAGAGACTCACAGAGACTCACAGAGACTTACAGAGACTCAGAGACTCACAGAGACTCAGAGACTCACAGAGACTCACAGAGACTCAGAGACTCAGAGAGACTAAGAGACTCAGAGAGACTCAGAGACTCAGAGAGACTTCTCGACCTCGACCAGCATGACTACACCATGAGGCCCGCGTTCGCAGGTACTATCCAGAGACTCACAGAGACTCACAGAGACTCAGAGACTCAGAGAGACTAAGAGACTCAGAGAGACTCAGAGACTCAGAGAGACTTCTCGACCTCGACCAGCATGACTACACCATGAGGCCCGCGTTCGCAGGTACTATCCAGAGACTCACAGAGACTCACAGAGACTCAGAGACTCACAGAGACTCAGAGAGACTCAGAGACTCAGAGAGACTTCTCGACCTCGACCAGCATGACTACACCATGAGGCCCGCGTTCGCAGGTACTATCCAGAGACTCACAGAGACTCACAGAGACTCAGAGAGACTCACAGAGACTCAGAGACTCACAGAGACTCAGAGACTCACAGAGACTCACTCTCTACCATCCAGAGACTCACAGAGACTCAGAGAGACTCAGAGACTCACAGAGACTCAGAGACTCACAGAGACTCAGAGACTCACAGAGACTCACAGAGACTCACAGAGACTCAGAGACTCAGAGAGACTAAGAGACTCAGAGAGACTCAGAGACTCAGAGAGACTTCTCGACCTCGACCAGCATGACTACACCATGAGGCCCGCGTTCGCAGGTACTATCCAGAGACTCACAGAGACTCACAGAGACTCAGAGACTCACAGAGACTCAGAGAGACTCAGAGACTCAGAGAGACTTCTCGACCTCGACCAGCATGACTACACCATGAGGCCCGCGTTCGCAGGTACTATCCAGAGACTCACAGAGACTCACAGAGACTCAGAGACTCACAGAGACTCAGAGAGACTCAGAGACTCAGAGAGACTTCTCGACCTCGACCAGCATGACTACACCATGAGGCCCGCGTTCGCAGGTACTATCCAGAGACTCACAGAGACTCACAGAGACTCAGAGACTCACAGAGACTCAGAGAGACTCAGAGACTCAGAGAGACTTCTCGACCTCGACCAGCATGACTACACCATGAGGCCCGCGTTCGCAGGTACTATCCAGAGACTCACAGAGACTCACAGAGACTCAGAGACTCACAGAGACTCAGAGAGACTCAGAGACTCAGAGAGACTTCTCGACCTCGACCAGCATGACTACACCATGAGGCCCGCGTTCGCAGGTACTATCCAGAGACTCACAGAGACTCACAGAGACTCACAGAGACTCACAGAGACTCACAGAGAGACTCACAGAGACTCACAGACACTCAGAGAGACTCAGAGAGACTCGGAGACTCACAGAGACTCACAGAGACTCAGAGAGACTCAGAGCCTCACAAAGACTCAGATACTCACAGAGACTCACTCTCTACCATCCAGAGACTCAGAGAGACTCAGAGACTCACAGAGACTCAGAGACTCACAGAGACTCACAGAGACTCACAGAGACTCAGAGAGACTCAGAGACTCACAGAGACTCAGAGACTCACAGAGACTCACAGAGACTCACAGAGACTCAGAGAGACTAAGAGACTCAGAGAGACTCAGAGACTCAGAGAGACTTCTCGACCTCGACCAGCATGACTACACCATGAGGCCCGCATTCGCAGGTACTATCCAGAGACTCACAGAGACTCACAGAGACTCAGAGACTCACAGAGACTCACAGAGACTCAGAGACTCAGAGAGACTTCTCGACCTCGACCAGCATGACTACACCATGAGGCCCGCGTTCGCAGGTACTATCCAGAGACTCACAGAGACTCACAGAGACTCAGAGACTCACAGAGACTCAGAGAGACTCACAGAGACTCAGAGAGACTCAGAGACTCACAGAGACTCAGAGACTCACAGAGACTCACAGAGACTCAGAGAGACTCACAGAGACTCAGAGAGACTCACAGAGACTCACAGACACTCAGAGAGACTCAGAGAGACTCAGAGACTCACAGAGACTCACAGAGACTCAGAGAGACTCAGAGCCTCACAAAGACTCAGAGACTCACAGAGACTCACTCTCTACCATCCAGAGACTCACAGAGACTCAGAGAGACTCAGAGACTCACAGAGACTCAGAGACTCACAGAGACTCACAGAGACTCACAGAGACTTACAGAGACTCAGAGACTCACAGAGACTCAGAGACTCACAGAGACTCACAGAGACTCAGAGACTCAGAGAGACTAAGAGACTCAGAGAGACTCAGAGACTCAGAGAGACTTCTCGACCTCGACCAGCATGACTACACCATGAGGCCCGCGTTCGCAGGTACTATCCAGAGACTCACAGAGACTCACAGAGACTCAGAGACTCACAGAGACTCAGAGAGACTCAGAGACTCAGAGAGACTTCTCGACCTCGACCAGCATGACTACACCATGAGGCCCGCGTTCGCAGGTACTATCCAGAGACTCACAGAGACTCACAGAGACTCAGAGAGACTCAGAGACTCAGAGAGACTTCTCGACCTCGACCAGCATGACTACACCATGAGGCCCGCGTTCGCAGGTACTATCCAGATACTCACAGAGACTCACAGAGACTCAGAGACTCACAGAGACTCAGAGAGACTCAGAGACTCACAGAGAGACTCACAGAGACTCACAGACACTCAGAGAGACTCAGAGAGACTCAGAGACTCACAAAGACTCAGAGACTCACAGAGACTCACTCTCTACCATCCAGAGACTCACAGAGACTCAGAGAGACTCAGAGACTCAGAGAGACTCAGAGACTCACAGAGACTCACAGAGACTCACAGAGACTTACAGAGACTCAGAGACTCACAGAGACTCAGAGACTCACAGAGACTCACAGAGACTCAGAGACTCAGAGAGACTAAGAGACTCACAGAGACTCAGATACTCACAGAGACTCAGAGTTACAGAGACTCAGAGACTCACAGAGACTCACAGAGACTCAGAGACTCACAGAGACTCACAGAGACTCAGAGACTCACAGAGACTCAGAGACTCACAGAGACTCACAGAGACTCAGAGACTCAGAGAGACTAAGAGACTCAGAGAGACTCAGAGACTCAGAGAGACTTCTCGACCTCGACCAGCATGACTACACCATGAGGCCCGCGTTCGCAGGTACTATCCAGAGACTCACAGAGACTCAGAGACTCAGAGACTCACAGAGACTCACAGAGACTCAGAGACTCACAGAGACTCACAGAGACTCAGAGACTCACAGAGACTCAGAGACTCACAGAGACTCACAGAGACTCAGAGACTCAGAGAGACTAAGAGACTCAGAGAGACTCAGAGACTCAGAGAGACTCAGAGACTCAGAGCGACTTCTCGACCTCGACCAGCATGACTACACCATGAGGCCCGCGTTCGCAGGTACTATCCAGAGACTCACAGAGACTCACAGAGACTCACAGAGAATCAGAGACTCACAGAGACTCAGAGAGACTCACAGAGACTCACAGAGACTCAGAGACTCACAGAGACTCACAGAGACTCACAGAGACTCAGAGACTCACAGAGACTCACAGAGACTCAGAGAGACTCACAGAGACTCACAGAGACTCACTCTCTACCATCCAGAGACTCACAGAGACTCAGAGAGACTCAGAGACTCACAGAGACTCAGAGACTCACAGAGACTCACAGAGACTCACAGAGACTCAGAGAGACTCAGAGAGACTCACAGAGACTCACAGAGACTCAGAGACTCAGAGAGACTAAGAGACTCAGAGAGACTCAGAGACTCAGAGAGACTCAGAGACTCAGAGCGACTTCTCGACCTCGACCAGCATGACTACACCATGAGGCCCGCGTTCGCAGGTACTATCCAGAGACTCACAGAGACTCACAGAGACTCAGAGACTCACAGAGACTCACAGAGACTCAGAGAGACTCACAGAGACTCACAGAGACTCAGAGACTCACAGAGACTCACAGAGACTCAAAGAGACTCAGAGACTCACAGAGACTCACAGAGACTCAGAGAGACTCACAGAGACTCACAGAGACTCACTCTCTACCATCCAGAGACTCACAGAGACTCAGAGAGACTCAGAGACTCACAGAGACTCAGAGACTCACAGAGACTCAGAGACTCACAGAGACTCACAGAGACTCAGAGAGACTCAGAGACTCAGAGAGACTCACAGAGACTCACAGAGACTCAGAGACTCAGAGAGACTAAGAGACTCAGAGAGACTCAGAGACTCAGAGAGACTCAGAGACTCAGAGAGACTTCTCGACCTCGACCAGCATGACTACACCATGAGGCCCGCGTTCGCAGGTACTATCCAGAGACTCACAGAGACTCACAGAGACTCACAGAGACTCAGAGAGACTCACAGAGACTCACAGAGACTCAGAGACTCACAGAGACTCACAGAGACTCACAGAGACTCAGAGAGACTCACAGAGACTCACAGAGACTCACTCTCTACCATCCAGAGACTCACAGAGACTCAGAGAGACTCAGAGACTCACAGAGACTCAGAGACTCACAGAGACTCAGAGACTCACAGAGACTCAGAGAGACTCAGAGACTCAGAGAGACTCATAGAGACTCACAGAGACTCACAGAGACTCAGAGACTCACAGAGACTCAGAGAGACTCACAGAGACTCAGAGACTCACAGAGACTCACAGAGACTCACAGAGACTCAGAGACTCACAGAGACTCACAGAGACTCAGAGAGACTCAGAGACTCAGAGAGACTCACAGAGACTCACAGAGACTCACAGAGACTCAGAGAGACTCAGAGACTCAGAGAGACTCAGAGAAACTCAGAGAGACTCACAGAGACTCAGAGAGACTCAGAGAGACTCAGAGACTCACAGAGACTCACAGAGACTCAGAGAGACTCAGAGACTCACAAAGACTCAGAGACTCAGAGAGACTCAGAGACTCACAGAGACTCAGAGACTCAGAGACACTCAGAGACTCACAGAGACTCAGAGACTCACAGAGACTCAGAGACTCACAGAGACTCACAGAGACTCAGAGACTCAGAGACTCAGAGACACAGAGACACAGAGACTCAGAGACACAGAGACTCAGAGACACAGAGACACAGAGACACAGAGACACAGAGACTCAGAGACACAGAGACACAGAGACTCAGAGACTCAGAGACACAGAGACACAGAGACTCAGAGACTCAGAGACACAGAGACTCAGAGACTCAGAGACACAGAGACACAGAGACTCAGAGACTCAGAGACACAGAGACTCACAGAGACTCATAGAGACTCAGAGACTCACAGAGACTCACAGAGACTCAGAGACTCAGAGACTCAGAGACACAGAGACACAGAGACTCAGAGACACAGAGACTCAGAGACTCAGAGACTCAGAGACACAGAGACACAGAGACTCAGAGACTCAGAGACTCAGAGACTCAGAGACACAGAGACTCAGAGACTCAGAGACACAGAGACTCAGAGACTCAGAGACACAGAGACTCAGAGACTCAGAGACACAGAGACTCAGAGACTCAGAGACTCAGAGACACAGAGACTCAGAGACTCAGAGACTCAGAGACACAGAGACACAGAGACACAGAGACTCAGAGACACAGAGACTCAGAGACACAGAGACACAGAGACTCAGAGACACAGAGACTCAGAGACACAGAGACTCAGAGACACAGAGACTCAGAGACACAGAGACACAGAGACACAGAGACTCAGAGACACAGAGACTCAGAGACACAGAGACTCAGAGACTCAGAGACTCAGAGACTCAGAGACACAGAGACTCAGAGACTCAGAGACACAGAGACTCAGAGACACAGAGACACAGAGACTCAGAGACACAGAGACACAGAGACACAGAGACTCAGAGACTCAGAGACTCAGAGACACAGAGACACAGAGACACAGAGACACAGAGACTCAGAGACACAGAGACTCAGAGACTCAGAGACACAGAGACACAGAGACACAGAGACTCAGAGACACAGAGACACAGAGACACAGAGACTCAGAGACACAGAGACTCAGAGACACAGAGACACAGAAACTCAGAGACTCAGAGACTCAGAGACACAGAGACTCAGAGACTCAGAGACACAGAGACTCAGAGACTCAGAGACTCAGAGACACAGAGACACAGATAGACACAGAGACTCAGAGACTCAGAGACTCAGAGACACAGAGACACAGAGACTCAGAGACACAGAGACACAGAGACACAGAGACTCAGAGACACAGAGACACAGAGACTCAGAGACTCAGAGACTCAGAGACACAGAGACACAGAGACACAGAGACTCAGAGACACAGAGACACAGAGACTCAGAGACACAGAGACACAGAGACACAGAGACACAGAGACTCAGAGACACAGAGACTCAGAGACACAGAGACTCAGAGACACAGAGACACAGAGACACAGAGACACAGAGACTCAGAGACTCAGAGACTCAGAGACACAGAGACACAGAGACTCAGAGACACAGAGACTCAGAGACTCAGAGACACAGAGACTCAGAGACTCAGAGACACAGAGACTCAGAGACTCAGAGACACAGAGACTCAGAGACTCAGAGACACAGAGACTCAGAGACTCAGAGACACAGAGACTCAGAGACTCAGAGACTCAGAGACACAGAGACTCAGAGACTCAGAGACTCAGAGACACAGAGACACAGAGACACAGAGACTCAGAGACACAGAGACTCAGAGACACAGAGACACAGAGACTCAGAGACACAGAGACTCAGAGACACAGAGACTCAGAGACACAGAGACTCAGAGACACAGAGACACAGAGACACAGAGACTCAGAGACACAGAGACTCAGAGACACAGAGACTCAGAGACTCAGAGACTCAGAGACTCAGAGACACAGAGACTCAGAGACTCAGAGACACAGAGACTCAGAGACACAGAGACACAGAGACTCAGAGACACAGAGACACAGAGACACAGAGACTCAGAGACTCAGAGACTCAGAGACACAGAGACACAGAGACACAGAGACTCAGAGACACAGAGACTCAGAGACTCAGAGACACAGAGACACAGAGACTCAGAGACACAGAGACACAGAGACACAGAGACTCAGAGACACAGAGACTCAGAGACACAGAGACACAGAAACTCAGAGACTCAGAGACTCAGAGACACAGAGACTCAGAGACACAGAGACTCAGAGACTCAGAGACACAGAGACTCAGAGACTCAGAGACTCAGAGACACAGAGACACAGATAGACACAGAGACTCAGAGACTCAGAGACTCAGAGACACAGAGACACAGAGACTCAGAGACACAGAGACACAGAGACACAGAGACTCAGAGACACAGAGACTCAGAGACTCAGAGACTCAGAGACACAGAGACACAGAGACTCAGAGACACAGAGACACAGAGACTCAGAGACACAGAGACACAGAGACACAGAGACTCAGAGACACAGAGACTCAGAGACACAGAGACTCAGAGACACAGAGACACAGAGACACAGAGACTCAGAGACTCAGAGACTCAGAGACACAGAGACACAGAGACTCAGAGACACAGAGACTCAGAGACTCAGAGACACAGAGACTCAGAGACTCAGAGACACAGAGACTCAGAGACTCAGAGACACAGAGACACAGAGACTCAGAGACACAGAGACACAGAGACACAGAGACTCAGAGACACAGAGACACAGAGACTCAGAGACACAGAGACTCAGAGACACAGAGACTCAGAGACTCAGAGACTCAGAGACACAGAGACACAGAGACTCAGAGACACAGAGACACAGAGACTCAGAGACACAGAGACTCAGAGACACAGAGACTCAGAGACACAGAGACTCAGAGACTCAGTGACTCAGAGACACATAGACACAGAGACACAGAGACTCAGAGACACAGAGACTCCGAGACTCAGAGACTCAGAGACTCAGAGACTCAGAGACTCAGAGACTCAGAGACTCACAGAGACACAGAGACACAGAGACTCAGAGACACAGAGACTCAGAGACACAGAGACACAGAGACTCAGAGACTCAGAGACACAGAGACACAGAGACTCAGAGACACAGAGACACAGAGACTCAGAGACACAGAGACACAGAGACTCAGAGACTCAGAGACTCAGAGACACAGAGACTCAGAGACACAGAGACTCAGAGACACAGAGACACAGAGACACAGAGACACAGAGACTCAGAGACACAGAGACACAGAGACTCAGAGACACAGAGACTCAGAGACACAGAGACACAGAGACTCAGGGACTCAGAGACACAGAGACACAGAGACTCAGAGACACAGAGACACAGAGACTCAGAGACACAGAGACACAGAGACTCAGAGACACAGAGACACAGAGACACAGAGACTCAGAGACACAGAGACACAGAGACTCAGAGACACAGAGACACAGAGACTCAGAGACTCAGAGACACAGAGACACAGAGACACAGAGACTCAGAGACACAGAGACTCAGAGACTCAGAGACACAGAGACTCAGAGACACAGAGACACAGAGACTCAGAGACACAGAGACACAGAGACTCAGAGACACAGAGACACAGAGACTCAGAGACTCAGAGACACAGAGACACAGAGACACAGAGACTCAGAGACACAGAGACTCAGAGACTCAGAGACACAGAGACTCAGAGACTCAGAGACACAGAGACACAGAGACTCAGAGACACAGAGACACAGAGACTCAGAGACACAGAGACACAGAGACACAGAGACTCAGAGACTCAGAGACACAGAGACTCAGAGACACAGAGACTCAGAGACACAGAGACTCAGAGACACAGAGACTCAGAGACACAGAGACACAGAGACTCAGAGACACAGAGACTCAGAGACTCAGAGACACAGAGACACAGAGACACAGAGACTCAGAGACTCAGAGACTCAGAGACTCAGAGACTCAGAGACACAGAGACTCAGAGACACAGAGACTCAGAGACTCAGAGACACAGAGACACAGAGACTCAGAGACTCAGAGACTCAGAGACACAGAGACACAGAGACTCAGAGACTCAGAGACTCAGAGACTCAGAGACACAGAGACTTAGAGACTCAGAGACTCAGAGACACAGAGACTCAAAGACACAGAGACTCAGAGACACAGAGACACAGAGACTCAGAGACTCAGAGACTCACAGAGACACAGAGACTCAGAGACTCAGAGACTCAGAGACACAGAGACTCAGAGACTCAGAGACTCAGAGACTCAGAGACACAGAGACACAGAGACTCAGAGACACAGAGACACAGAGACTCAGAGACACAGAGACACAGAGACTCAGAGACACAGAGACTCAGAGACTCAGAGACTCAGAGACTCAGAGACACAGAGACACAGAGACTCAGAGACTCAGAGACACAGAGACTCAGAGACTCAGAGACTCAGAGACACAGAGACTCAGAGACTCAGAGACTCAGAGACACAGAGACTCAGAGACTCAGAGACTCAGAGACTCAGAGACACAGAGACACAGAGACTCAGAGACACAGAGACTCAGAGACTCAGAGACTCAGAGACTCAGAGACACAGAGACTCAGAGACTCAGAGACTCAGAGACTCAGAGACTCAGAGACACAGAGACTCAGAGACTCAGAGACTCAGAGACTCAGAGACACAGAGACACAGAGACTCAGAGACTCAGAGACACAGAGACTCAGAGACACAGAGACACAGAGACTCAGAGACTCAGAGACACAGAGACTCAGAGACACAGAGACTCAGAGACACAGAGACTCAGAGACTCAGAGACTCAGAGACTCAGAGACACAGAGACTCAGAGACACAGAGACTCAGAGACACAGAGACTCAGAGACACAGAGACTCAGAGACACAGAGACTCAGAGACACAGAGACTCAGAGACTCAGAGACTCAGAGACACAGAGACTCAGAGACTCAGAGACACAGAGTCTCAGAGACACAGAGACTCCGTGTGTCTCTGTCTGTGTCTCTGTGTGTGTCTCCGTGTCTCTGTGTGTCTCTCCGTGCCTCCCCGTGTCTCCGTCTCCCCGTGTCTCCCCGTGTCTCCCCATGTGTCTCCGTGTGTCTCCGTGTGTCTCCCCATGTCTCTGTCTCTCCCCGTGTGTCTCTGTGTCTCCCTGTGTCTCCCCATGTCTCAGTTTCTCCCCGTGTGTCTCTGTGTCTCCCCGTGTCTCCCCGTGTCTCCCCATGTGTCTCCGTGTGTCTCCGTGTGTCTCCCCATGTCTCTGTCTCTCCCCGTGTGTCTCTGTGTCTCCCTGTGTCTCCCCATGTCTCCGTTTCTCCCCGTGTGTCTCTGTGTCTCCCTGTGATGTCTCTCCGTGTCTGTGTCTCCCCGTGTCTCCCCGTGTCTCTCCGTGTGTCTCTGTGTGACTATCTGTGTATCTGTGTCTCCCGTGTCTCTCCGTGTCTCTCCGTGTCTCTGTGTGTCTCTCCGTGTCTCTCCGTGTCTCTCCCCGTGTCTCCGTATCTCCGCGTGTCTCCATGTCTCCGTGTGTCTCTGTGTATCTCTCCCCGTGTCTCTCCGTGTCTCTCTGTGTCTCCGTGTCTCTCCGTGTGTGTCTCTCTGTGTCTCTGTGTGTGTCTCTGTGTGTGTCTCTGTGTTTCTGTGTCTCTGTGTGACTCTCTGTGTCTCTGTGTCTCTGTGTGTGTCTCTTTGTCTCTCCGTGTCTCCGTGTCTCCGTGAGTCTCTGTGTGTCTCTCCGTGTGTCTCCGCGAGTCTCTGTGTGTGTCTCTGTGTGTGTCCCCGTGGCTCTGTGTCCCCGTGTCTCCGTGTCTCCGTGTGTCTCTCCGTGTGTCTCCGCGAGTCTCTGTGTGTGTCTCTGTGTGTGTCCCCGTGGCTCTGTGTCCCCGTGTCTCCGTGTCTCCGTGTGTCTCCGTGTGTCTCTCCGTGTGTCTCCGCGAGTCTCTGTGTGTGTCTCTGTGTGTGTCCCCGTGTCTCTGTGTCCCCGTGTCTCCGTGTCTCCGCGAGTCTCTGTGTGTGTCTCTGTGTGTGTCTCCGTGTGTCTCCGCGAGTCTCTGTGTGTGTCTCTGTGTGTGTCCCCGTGTCTCTGTGTCCCCGTGTCTCCGTGAGTCTCTGTGTGTGTCTCCGTGTGTCTCCGCGAGTCTCTGTGTGTGTCTCTGTGTGTGTCCCCGTTCCTCTGTGTCCCCGTGTCTCCGTGTCTCCGTGAGTCTCTGTGTGTGTCTCTGTGTGTGTCCCCGTGTCTCTGTGTCCCCGTGTCTCCGTGTCTCCGTGAGTCTCTGTGTGTGTCTCTGTGTGTGTCCCCGTGTCTCTGTGTCCCCGTGTCTCCGTGTCTCCGTGTGTCTCTCCGTGTGTCTCCGCGAGTCTCTGTGTGTGTCTCTGTGTGTGTCCCCGTGTCTCTGTGTCCCCGTGTCTCCGTGTCTCCGTGAGTCTCTGTGTGTGTCTCTGTGTGTGTCTCCGTGTGTCTCCGCGAGTCTCTGTGTGTGTCTCTGTGTGTGTCCCCGTGTCTCTGTGTCCCCGTGTCTCCGTGTCTCCGTGTGTCTCCGTGTGTCTCTCCGTGTGTCTCCGCGAGTCTCTGTGTGTGTCTCTGTGTGTGTCCCCGTTCCTCTGTGTCCCCGTGTCTCCGTGTCTCCGTGAGTCTCTGTGTGTCTCTCCGTGTGTCTCCGCGAGTCTCTGTGTGTGTCTCTGTGTGTGTCCCCGTGTCTCTGTGTCCCCGTGTCTCCGTGTCTCCGTGAGTCTCTGTGTGTCTCTCCGTGTGTCTCCGCGAGTCTCTGTGTGTGTCTCTGTGTGTGTCCCCGTTCCTCTGTGTCCCCGTGTCTCCGTGTCTCCGTGAGTCTCTGTGTGTGTCTCTGTGTGTGTCTCCGTGTGTCTCCGCGAGTCTCTGTGTGTGTCTCTGTGTGTGTCCCCGTTCCTCTGTGTCCCCGTGTCTCCGTGTCTCCGTGAGTCTCTGTGTGTGTCTCTGTGTGTGTCTCCATGTGTCTCCGTGAGTCTCTGTGTGTGTCTCTGTGTGTGTCTCCGTGTGTCTCCGCGTGTCTCTGTCTCCAGGGCCGCCGATCTCCGTGGCTCTCGACGTCCAGATTGAAAGTATCGACAGCATCTCAGAGGTGGACATGGTGAGATTACATCCACTAACTAGTACTAACTAGCACACTAACTAGCACACTAACTAGCACACTAACTAGTACTAACTAGTACTAACTAGTACACTAACTAGTACACTAACTAGCACACTAACTAGTACACTAACTAGCACACTAACTAGTACACTAACTAGCACACTAACTAGTACACTAACTAGCACACTAACTAGTACACTAACTAGCACACTAACTAGCACACTAACTAGTACACTAACTAGCACACTAACTAGCGCACTAACTAGCACACTAACTAGCACACTAACTAGTACACTAACTAGCACACTAACTAGCACACTAACTAGTACTAACTAGTACTAACTAGCACACTAACTAGTACACTAACTAGCACACTAACTAGTACACTAACTAGCACACTAACTAGCACACTAACTAGCACACTAACTAGCACACTAACTAGTACACTAACTAGCACACTAACTAACACTAACTAGCACACTAACTAGCACACTAACTAGCACACTAACTAGCACACTAACTAGCACACTAACTAGCACTAACTAGCACACTAACTAACACTAACTAGCACACTAACTAGCACACTAACTAGCACACTAACTAGCACACTAACTAGCACACTAACTAGCACACTAACTAGTAACACTAACTAGCACACTAACTAGCACACTAACTAGCGCACTAACTAGCACACTAACTAGCACACTAACTAGCACACTAACTAGTACACTAACTAGCACACTAACTAGTACACTAACTAGCACACTAACTAGCACACTAACTAGCACACTAACTAGCACACTAACTAGCACACTAACTAGTACACTAACTAGTACACTAACTAGTACACTAACTAGCACACTAACTAGCACACTAACTAGCACACTAACTAGTACACTAACTAGTACACTAACTAGCACACTAACTAGTACACTAACTAGTACACTAACTAGTACACTAACTAGTACACTAACTAGCACACTAACTAGCACACTAACTAGCACACTAACTAGTACACTAACTAGTACACTAACTAGCACACTAACTAGCACACTAACTAGTACACTAACTAGCACACTAACTAGCACACTAACTAGCACACTAACTAGCACACTAACTAGCACACTAACTAGCACTAACTAGCACACTAACTAGCACACTAACTAGCACACTAACTAGCACACTAACTAGCACACTAACTAGCACACTAACTAGTACTAACTAGTACTAACTAGTACTAACTAGTACACTAACTAGTACACTAACTAGTACTAACTAGTACACTAACTAGTACACTAACTAGTACACTACTAGTACACTAACTAGTACTCTAACTAGTACACTAACTAGTACACTACTAGTACACTAACTACATTGACAGCATCTCATATTTTGCTACTGGCAAAGGAGGTTCCAATGGTGTAAATGCTTCACCCGAGCTCTCATACTCTGATGGTGCGTTGTCTTTGAGTTGTGCGCCTTTTGGCGTCATCTGGTCCAACACCATGTGAGACTAGGCTCTAAGGAAAGCTGTCTCGGGTGTGGACCAATCAACTTCAAGGACCATGTGAGACTAGGCTCTAAGGAAAGCTGTCTCGGGTGTGGACCAATCAACTTCAAGGACCATGTGAGACTAGGCTCTAAGGAAAGCTGTCTCGGGTGTGGACCAATCAACTTCAAGGACCATATGAGACTAGGCTCTAAGGAAAGCTGTCTCGGGTGTGGACCAATCAACTTCAAGGACCATGTGAGACTAGGCTCTAAGGAAAGCTGTCTCGGGTGTGGACCAATCAACTTCAAGGACCATGTGAGACTAGGCTCTAAGGAAAGCTGTCTCGGGTGTGGACCAATCAACTTCAAGGACCATATGAGACTAGGCTCTAAGGAAAGCTGTCTCGGGTGTGGACCAATCAACTTCAAGGACCATGTGAGACTAGGCTCTAAGGAAAGCTGTCTCGGGTGTGGACCAATCAACTTCAAGGACCATATGAAACTAGGCTCTAAGGAAAGCTGTCTCGGGTGTGGACCAATCAACTTCAAGGACCATGTGAGACTAGGCTCTGAGGAAAGCTGTCTCGGGTGTGGACCAATCAACTTCAAGGACCATGTGAGACTAGGCTCTAAGGAAAGCTGTCTCGGGTGTGGACCAATCAACTTCAAGGACCATGTGAGACTAGGCTCTAGGGAAAGCTGTCTCGGGTGTGGACCAATCAACTTCAAGGACCATGTGAGACTAGGCTCTAAGGAAAGCTGTCTCGGGTGTGGACCAATCAACTTCAAGGACCATGTGAGACTAGGCTCTAGGGAAAGCTGTCTCGGGTGTGGACCAATCAACTTCAAGGACCATGTGAGACTAGGCTCTAAGGAAAGCTGTCTCGGGTGTGGACCAATCAACTTCAAGGACCATGTGAGACTAGGCTCTAAGGAAAGCTGTCTCGGGTGTGGACCAATCAACTTCAAGGACCATGTGAGACTAGGCTCTAAGGAAAGCTGTCTCGGGTGTGGACCAATCAACTTCAAGGACCATGTGAGACTAGGCTCTAAGGAAAGCTGTCTCGGGTGTGGACCAATCAACTTCAAGGACCATGTGAGACTAGGCTCTAAGGAAAGCTGTCTCGGGTGTGGACCAATCAACTTCAAGGACCATGTGAGACTAGGCTCTAAGGAAAGCTGTCTCGGGTGTGGACCAATCAACTTCAAGGACCATGTGAGACTAGGCTCTAAGGAAAGCTGTCTCGGGTGTGGCCCAATCAACTTCAAGGACCATGTGAGACTAGGCTCTAAGGAAAGCTGTCTCGGGTGTGGACCAATCAACTTCAAGGACCATGTGAGACTAGGCTCTAAGGAAAGCTGTCTCGGGTGTGGACCAATCAACTTCAAGGACCATGTGAGACTAGGCTCTAAGGAAAGCTGTCTCGGGTGTGGACCAATCAACTTCAAGGACCATGTGAGACTAGGCTCTAAGGAAAGCTGTCTCGGGTGTGGACCAATCAACTTCAAGGACCATGTGAGACTAGGCTCTAAGGAAAGCTGTCTCGGGTGTGGACCAATCAACTTCAAGGACCATGTGAGACTAGGCTCTAAGGAAAGCTGTCTCGGGTGTGGACCAATCAACTTCAAGGACCATGTGAGACTAGGCTCTAAGGAAAGCTGTCTCGGGTGTGGACCAATCAACTTCAAGGACCATGTGAGACTAGGCTCTAAGGAAAGCTGTCTCGGGTGTGGCCCAATCAACTTCAAGGACCATGTGAGACTAGGCTCTAAGGAAAGCTGTCTCGGGTGTGGACCAATCAACTTCAAGGACCATGTGAGACTAGGCTCTAAGGAAAGCTGTCTCGGGTGTGGACCAATCAACTTCAAGGACCATGTGAGACTAGGCTCTAAGGAAAGCTGTCTCGGGTGTGGACCAATCAACTTCAAGGACCATGTGAGACTAGGCTCTAAGGAAAGCTGTCTCGGGTGTGGACCAATCAACTTCAAGGACCATGTGAGACTAGGCTCTAAGGAAAGCTGTCTCGGGTGTGGACCAATCAACTTCAAGGACCATGTGAGACTAGGCTCTAAGGAAAGCTGTCTCGGGTGTGGACCAATCAACTTCAAGGACCATGTGAGACTAGGCTCTAAGGAAAGCTGTCTCGGGTGTGGACCAATCAACTTCAAGGACCATGTGAGACTAGGCTCTAAGGAAAGCTGTCTCGGGTGTGGACCAATCAACTTCAAGGACCATGTGAGACTAGGCTCTAAGGAAAGCTGTCTCGGGTGTGGACCAATCAACTTCAAGGACCATGTGAGACTAGGCTCTAAGGAAAGCTGTCTCGGGTGTGGACCAATCAACTTCAAGGACAGTGCACGTACATTATCAGAGTTGTGTGTTTTGTTTGCATTATGGCTGCAGGTATTGTGGTCTATGCAAACATGACTCCTTGTAAAAAGGTGTCAGTTTTGTTGCCAGGTAGAAGGGTACAAAATCAATTATCAAAGGGTCACGATGACCCTTTGACCCCGCAGGACTTCACGATGACCCTCTGACCCCACAAGACTTCACGATGACCCTCTGACCCCGCAGGACTTCACGATGACCCACGATGACCCACAATGACCCTATGACCCCGCAGGACTTCACGATGACCCTTTGACCCCGCACGACTTCACGACGACCCACTGACCTCTAGACCTTCACGATGACCCTTTGACCTCTAGAACTTCACGATGGCCCTCTGACCCCGCACGACTTCACGATGACCCTTTGACCCCGCAGGACTTCACGATGACCCTGTATCTGCGCCACTATTGGCTGGACCCGCGTCTGGCGTTCGCAAGTTCCACCAATCGCAGTCGGACCTTCGACGGACGCCTCCTGCGACGCATCTGGGCTCCCGACGTCTTCTTCGTGCACTCGAAACGCTCGTTCATCCACGACTCCACCACCGACAACGTCATGCTCAGAGTCAACCCCGACGGCAGCGTGCTCTACAGCCTGAGGTCCACCAGCACCACCACCTCCACCATCATCACCTCTACAACCAGCATCACCACCACCACCATCACCACCATCACCACCACCTCCACCATCACCACGATCACCACCTCCACCATAATCACCTCTACAACCAGCATCACCACCACCACCACCCCCTCCACCATCACCACCACCTCCACCATCTCCACAACCATCACCTCTACCACCACCTCTACCACCTCCATCACTACCACCACCACCACCACCACCTCTACCACCACCACCACCACCACCACAACACCTCCACCACCACCATGACCACCACCACCACCACCTCTACCACCACCACCACCACCACCACAACACCTCCACCACCATCACCACCACCACCACCATCGCCATCTCCACCACCACCTCCACCACCACCACCACCACCTCCACCACCACCACCATCACCACCACCACCACCACCATCACCTCCACCACCACCTCCACCACCACCACCATCACCTCCACCACCACCACCACCATCACCACTACCACCACCACCAGCTCCACCACCACCACCATCACCACCATCACCACCACCATCACCACCACCACCATCACCATCATCACCACCACCACCATCACCACCACCACCACCACCACCACCATCACCACCACCTCCACCACCACCACCTCTACCACCACCACCTCCACCACCTCCACCACCAGCTCCACCACCACCACCATCACCACCACCTCCACCTCCACCACCACCATCACCACCACCACCACCACCACCAGCTCCACCACCACCACCATCACCACCATCACCACCACCATCACCACCACCACCATCACCATCATCACCACCACCACCACCATCACCACCACCACCACCATCACCACCACCACCATCACTACCACCACCACCATCACCACCACCACCACCACCATCACCACCACCACCACCACCACCACCACCACCACCACCAGCTCTACCACCATCACCACCATCACCATCACCTCCACCACCACCACCACCTCCACCACCACCATCACCAGCACCACCTCCACCACCTCCACCCAGAGATTCCACCACCAGCCACACCACTGAGTGAGTCCACCTCTGAGTGAGTGAGTCCACCTCTGAGTGAGTGAGTCCACCTCTGAGTGAGTCCACCACTGACTGAGTCCACCTCTGCGCTGCCTGCAGGGTGACTGTCACCTCCTCCTGCTCGATGGACTTCAGCCGCTTCCCCCTCGACTCCCAGAACTGCTCCTTGGAGCTGGAGAGCTGTGAGCCCCGCCCCCCTCACCCCCCCCCCCTCACCCCCCCCCCCCTCACCCACTCACTCACCCAGCCACTCACCCACTCACCCACTCACTCACTCACTCACCCACTCACTCACTCACCCACCCACCCACTCACTCACCCAGCCACTCACCCACTCACTCACTCAGCCACTCACCCACTCACTCACCCACTCACTCACCCAGCCACTCACCCACTCACTCACCCAGCCACTCACCCACTCACCCACTCACTCACCCACTCACTCACTCACTCACCCAGCCACTCACCCACTCACTCACTCACTCAACCACCCACTCACTCACCCACCCACTCACTCAGCCACCCACTCACTCAGCCACTCACTCACCCACTCACTCACTCAACCACCCACTCACTCACCCACCCACTCACTCAGCCACTCACCCACCCACTCACTTACTCACCCACTCACTCACCCACTCACTCACCCACTCACTCAGCCACTCACTCACTCACCCACCCACCCACCCACTCACTCACTCACTCACCCAGCCACTCACCCACTCACTCACTCACTCACCCACTCACTCACCCACTCACTCAGCCACTCACTCAACCACCCACTCACCCAGCCACTCACCCACTCACTCACTCACCTACTCACCCACTCACTCACTCACCCAGCCACTCACCCACTCACTCAGCCACCCACTCACTCACTCACTCAGCCACTCACCCACCCACCCACCCACTCACTCACTCACTCACCCACTCACCCACTCATTCACTCAACCACCCACTCACTCACCCACCCACTCACTCAGCCACTCACCCACCCACTCACTCACTCACCCACTCACTCACCCACTCACTCACTCACCCACTCAGCCACTCACCCACTCACTCACCCACTCACTCAACCACCCACTCACCCACTCACTCACTCAGCCACTCACTCACCCACTCACCCACCCACTCAAACACCCACCCACCCACTCAAACACCCACCCACCCACTCACTCACCCACTCACTCACTCACTCACTCACTCACCCACCCACCCACTCACCCACTCACTCCCTCACTCACCCACTCAGCCACTCACTCAGCCACTCACTCAGCCACTCACTCACCCACTCACTCACTCACCCACTCAGCCACTCACTCACCCACCCACTTACCCACTCAGCCACTCACCCACTCACTCACCCACCCACTCACTCACCCACTCACCCACCCACCCAGCCACTCAGCCACTCACTCAGCCACTCACTCAGCCACTCACCCACTCACCTACCCACCCACTCACTCACCCACCCACTCACTCACCCACTCAGCCACTCACTCAGCCACTCACTCACCCACTCAGCCACTCACCCACTCACCTACCCACCCACTCACCCACCCACTCACTCACCCACCCACTCAAACACCCACCCACTCACTCAGCCACTCACTCACCCACCCACTCACTCACCCACTCACTCACCCACCCACCCAGCCACTCAGCCACTCACCCACTCACCCACTCACTCACCCACTCACTCACCCACTCACTCACTCAGCCACTCACCCACTCAGCCACTCACTCAGCCACTCAATCAACCACTCACTCACTCACCCACCCACCCAGCCACTCAGCCACTCACTCAGCCACTCACCCACTCACCTACCCACCCACTCACTCACCCACCCACTCACTCACCCACTCAGCCACTCACTCAGCCACTCACTCACCCACTCAGCTACTCACCCACTCACCTACCCACCCACTCACCCACCCACTCACTCACCCACCCACTCAAGCACCCACCCACTCACTCAGCCACTCACTCACCCACCCACTCACTCACCCACTCACTCACCCACTCACTCACCCACCCACTCACCTACTCAGCCACTCACTCACCCACTCACTCACCCACTCACCCACTCACTCACTCACTCACTCACCCACTCACTCACCCACTCACTCACCCACTCAGCCACTCACTCAGCCACTCACTCACCCACTCAGCCACTCACCCACTCACCTACCCACCCACCCACTCACTCAGCCACTCACTCACCCACCCACTCACTCACCCACTCACTCACCCACTCACTCACCCACCCACTCACTCACCCACTCACTCACCCACTCACTCACCCACCCACTCACCTACTCAGCCACTCACTCACCCACTCACTCACCCACTCACCCACTCACTCACTCACTCACTCACCCACTCACTCACCCACTCACTCACCCACTCAGCCACTCACTCAGCCACTCACTCACCCACTCAGCCACTCACCCACTCACCTACCCACCCACCCACTCACTCACCCACTCACTCACTCACCCACCCACTCACCCACCCACTCACTCACCCACTCACCCACTCACTCACTCACTCACTCACCCACCCACTCACTCACCCACACTACCACTGATCAATGGTCGACGTTGTGCCAACGTCGTGGGAACGTCGTGGGAACGTCGTGTGAACGTCGTGGGAACGTCGTGGCAAAGTCGTGGGAACGTCGTGGGAACGTGCAAACGTCGTGGGAACGTCGTGTGAACGTCGTGTGAACGTCGTGGGAACGTCGTGGGAACGTCGTGGGAACGTGGCAACGTCGTGGGAACGTCGTGGGAACGTCGTGTGAACGTCGTGGGAACGTCGTGCCAACGTCGTGGAAACGTCGTGCCAACGTCGTGGGAACGTCGTGTGAACGTCGTGGCAACGTCGTGGGAACGTCGTGGGAACGTCGTGGGAACGTCGTGGGAACGTCTTGGGAACGTCGTGTGAACGTCGTGGGAACGTCGTGCCAACGTCGTGGGAACGTCGTGCCAACGTCGTGTGAACGTCGTGCCAACGTCGTGTGAACGTCGTGTGAACGTCGTGGGAACGTGCCAACGTCGTGTGAACGTCGTGCCAACGTCGTGTGAACGTCGTGTGAACGTCGTGGGAACGTGCCAACGTCTTGGGAACGTCGTGGGAACGTCGTGGGAACGTCGTGTGAACGTCGTGGGAACGTCGTGTGAACGTCGTGCCAACGTCGTGGGAACGTCGTGTGAACGTCGTGGGAACGTCGTGGGAACGTGCCAACGTCGTGGGAACGTCATGGGAACGTCGTGGGAATGTGCCAACGTCGTGGGAACGTCGTGTGAACGTCGTGGTAACGTCGTGTGAACGTCGTGCTAACGTCGTGGGAACGTCGTGTGAACGTCGTGGGAACGTCGTGGGAACGTGCCAACGTCGTGGGAACGTCGTGGGAACGTCGTGGGAATGTGCCAACGTCGTGGGAACGTCGTGCCAACGTCGTGGGAACGTCGTGGGAATGTGCCAACGTCGTGGGAACGTCGTGGGAACGTCGTGGGAACGTCGTGGGAATTTGCCAACGTCGTGGGAACGTCGTGGGAACGTCGTGGGAACGTGCCAACGTCGTGGCAACGTCGTGGGAACGTCGTGGGAACGTCGTGGGAACGTGCCAACGTCGTGGGAACGTCGCGCCAACGTCGTGGGAACGTCGTGGGAACGTCGTGGGAACGTGCCAACGTCGTGGGAACGTCGTGGGAACGTCGTGGGAACGTGCCAATGTCGTTGAACGTCGTGGGAACGTCGTGTGAACGTCGTGGGAACGTCGTGCCAACGTCGTGGGAACATCGTGGGAACGTGGCAACGTCGTGGGAACGCCGTGGGAACGTCATGGGAACGTGGCAACGTCGTGGGAACGTCGTGGGAACGTCGTGTGAACGTCGTGTGAACGTCGTGCCAACGTCGTGCCAACGTCGTGTGAACGTCGTGGGAACGTCGTGGGAACGCCGTGCCAACGTCGTGGGAACGTCGTGTGAACGTCGTGGGAACGTCGTGCCAACGTCGTGGGAACGTCGTGCGAACGTCGTGGGAACGTCGTGCCAACGTCGTGGGAACGTCGTGCCAACGTCGTGGGAACGTCGTGGGAACGTCGTGCCAACGTCGTGCCAACGTCGTGGGAACGTAGTGGGAACGTCGTGCCAACGTCGTGGGAACGTCGTGGGAACGTCGTGCCAACGTCGTGGGAACGTCGTGCCAACGTCGTGGGAACGTCGTGCCAACGTCGTGGGAACGTAGTGGGAACGTCGTGCCAACGTCGTGCGAACGTCGTGTCGGCGTGAGCAGACGCGTACACGGAGGAGGACCTGTCCCTGCACTGGAAGCGAGGCAACTCGTCGCTCGCCACCGACGATCAAATCTCCCTCTCGCAGTTCCTCATCCTCGACTTCCACACAGCCTCCAGACTCGCCTTCTACAGGAGCACTGGTAGTGGTGCCTCTACTACCATCAACACCATCACCATCAACACCATCATCACTACCATCACTACCACCATCACTACCATCACTACCACTACCACCATCACCATCATCACTGTCGCAGTTCCTCATCCTCGACTTCCACACCGCCTCCAGACTCGCCTTCTACAGGAGCACTGGTAGTGATGCCTCTACTACCATCAACACCATCAACACCATCAACACCATCATCACCATCACTACCACCACCATCACTACCATCACTACCACTACCACCATCACCATCATCACTGTCGCAGTTCCTCATCCTCGACTTCCACACTGCCTCCAGACTCGCCTTCTACAGGAGCACTGGTAGTGATGCCTCTACTACCATCAACATCATCACCATCAACACCATCAACACCATCATCACCATCACTACCACCACCATCACTACCATCACTACCACTACCACCATCACCATCATCACTGTCGCAGTTGCTGATCCACGACTTCCACACTGCCTCCAGACTCGCCTTCTACAGGAGCACTGGTAGTGATGCCTCTACCATCAACATCAACACCATCACCATCAACACCATCAACACCATCACTACCATCATCATCAACATCATCACCACCATCGTCATCATCACTACCACTACCACCATCACCATCACACACGACTTCCACACAGCCTCCAGACTCGCCTTCTACAGGAGCACTGGTGATGCCTCTACTACCATCATCATCATCACCATCAACACCATCATCACCATCACTACCATCATCACCATCATCACTACCACCACTACCATCAACATCATCATCACTACCATCACCATCATCCTCGACTTCCACACTGCCTCCAGACTCGCCTTCTACAGGAGCACTGGTAGTGATGTCTCTACTACCATCAACATCATCACTACTATCACCATCATCACTACCATCATCACTACCATCATCACTACCATCACTACCACTACCACCATCACCATCATCACTGTCACTACCATCATCACCATCATCATCACTACCACCATCACTACCATCACTACCACTACCACCATCACCATCATCACTGTCGCAGTTCCTCATCCTCGACTTCCACACAGCCTCCAGACTCGCCTTCTACAGGAGCACTGGTGATGCCTCTACTACCATCAACATCATCACCATCAACACCATCATCACTACCATCATCACCATCATCACTACCACCACTACCATCAACATCATCATCACTACCATCACCATCATCCACGACTTCCACACCGCCTCCAGACTCGCCTTCTACAGGAGCACTGGTAGTGGTGCCTCTACTACCATCAACACCATCAACACCATCACTACCATCATCATCAACATCATCACCACCATCATCATCATCACTACCACCATCACCATCACACACGACTTCCACACAGCCTCTAGACTGGCTGACTACAGGAGCACTGGTGATGCCTCCACTACCATCATCATCACTACCACCATCACTATCATCACCATCACCACCATCATCACCATCACTACCACCATCACTATCATCACCATCACCACCATCATCACCATCACTACCACCATCACTATCATCACCATCACCACCATCATCACCATCACTATCATCACCATCACCACCATCATCACCATCACTATCATCACCATCACTACCATCATCACTACCATCAACACCATCACCACCACCATCACTACCATCTCTACCACCATCATCAACATCACTACTACCATCATCACCACTACTACCATCACTACCACCACCATCACTACCATCACCACCATCACTACCACCATCACCACCATCACTATCACTCCCTGTCTCCCCGTGTCTCTCTGTCTCCCCGTGTCTCCCTGTCTCCCCGTGTCTCTCTGTCTCCCCGTGTCTCCCTGTCTCCCCGTGTCTCCCTGTCTCCCCGTGTCTCCCTGTCTCCCCGTGTCTCTCTGTCTCCCCGTGTCTCTCTGTCTCCCCGTGTCTCCCTGTCTCCCCGTGTCTCCCTGTCTCCCCGTGTCTCTCTGTCTCCCCGTGTCTCTCTGTCTCCCCGTGTCTCCCTGTCTCCCCGTGTCTCTCTGTCTCCCCGTGTCTCTCTGTCTCCCCGTGTCTCCCTGTCTCCCCGTGTCTCACTGCCTCCGCGTGTCTCTCTGTCTCCCCGTGTCTCTCTGTCTCCCCGTGTCTCCCTGTCTCCCCGTGTCTCCCTGTCTCCCCGTGTCTCCCTGTCTCCCCGTGTCTCTCTGTCTCCCTGTGTCTCTCTGTCTCCCCGTGTCTCTCTGTCTCCCCGTGTCTCCCTGTCTCCCCGTGTCTCCCTGTCTCCCCGTGTCTCTCTGTCTCCCCGTGTCTCTCTGTCTCCCCGTGTCTCTCTGTCTCCCCGTGTCTCCCTGTCTCCCCGTGTCTCCCTGTCTCCCCGTGTCTCTCTGTCTCCCCGTGTCTCTCTGTCTCCCCGTGTCTCTCTGTCTCCCCGTGTCTCCCTGTCTCCCCGTGTCTCCCTGTCTCCCCGTGTCTCCCTGTCTCCCCGTGTCTCCCTGTCTCCCCGTGTCTCCCTGTCTCCCCGTGTCTCCCTGTCTCCCCGTGTCTCTCTGTCTCCCCGTGTCTCTCTGTCTCCCCGTGTCTCTCTGTCTCCCCGTGTCTCTCTGTCTCCCCGTGTCTCTCTGTCTCCCCGTGTCTCCCTGTCTCCCCGTGTCTCTCTGTCTCCCCGTGTCTCTCTGTCTCCCCGTGTCTCTCTGTCTCCCCGTGTCTCTCTGTCTCCCCGTGTCTCCCTGTCTCCCCGTGTCTCTCTGTCTCCCCGTGTCTCCCTGTCTCCCCGTGTCTCACTGTCTCCCCGTGTCTCCTTGTCTCCCCGTGTCTCTCTGTCTCCCCGTGTCTCTCTGTCTCCCCGTGTCTCCCTGTCTCCCCGTGTCTCCCTGTCTCCCCGTGTCTCCCTGTCTCCCCGTGTCTCTCTGTCTCCCCGTGTCTCTCTGTCTCCCCGTGTCTCCCTGTCTCCCCGTGTCTCTCTGTCTCCCCGTGTCTCCCTGTCTCCCCGTGTCTCTCTGTCTCCCCGTGTCTCTCTGTCTCCCCGTGTCTCCCTGTCTCCCCGTGTCTCTCTGTCTCCCCGTGTCTCCCTGTCTCCCCGTGTCTCCCTGTCTCCCCGTGTCTCTCTGTCTCCCCGTGTCTCCCTGTCTCCCCGTGTCTCTCTGTCTCCCCGTGTCTCCCTGTCTCCCCGTGTATCTCTGTCTCCCCGTGTCTCCCTGTCTCCCCGTGTCTCCCTGTCTCCCCGTGTCTCCCTGTCTCCCCGTGTCTCTGTGTCTCCCTGTGTCTCTGTGTCTCCCCGTGTCTCTCTGTCTCCCCGTGTCTCCCTGTCTCCCTGTGTCTCCCTGTCTACCCTGTCTCCCTGTGTCTCCCTGTGTCTCCCTGTCTCCCTGTCTCCCTCTCCCCCTGTCTTCCCGTGTCTCCCCGTGTCTCCCCCTGTCTCCCTGTGTCTCCCCCTGTCTCCCTGTGTCTCCCCGTGTCTCCCTGTGTCTCCCTGTGTCTCCCTGTGTCTCCCTGTCTACCTGTGTCTCGCCAGGCTGATACAATCACTCCGTGTCTCCCTGTCTCCCCGTGTCTCCCCGTGTCTCACTGCCTCCCTGTCTCCCCGTGTCTCCCTGTGTCTCCCCCTATCTCCCCGTGTCTCGCCAGGCTGGTACAATCACTATCACTCCCTGTCTCCCTGTCCCCCTGTCTCCCCGTGTCTCCCAGTCTCCCCGTGTCTCCCTGTGTCTCCCTGTCTCCCTGTGTCTCGCCAGGCTGATACAATCACTCCGTGTCTCCCTGTCTTCCCGTGTCTCCCCGTGTCTCCCCCTGTCTCCCTGTGTCTCCCACTGTCTCCCCCTGTCTCCCTGTGTCTCCCCCTGTCTCCCCGTGTCTCCCCGTGTCTCGCCAGGCTGATACAATCACTCCGTGTCTCCTTGTCTCCCCGTGTCTCCCCCTGTCTCCCTGTGTCTCCCCGTGTCTCCCCGTGTCTCGCCAGGCTGGCATAATCACTATCACTCCGTGTCTCCCCGTGTCTCCCTGTCTCCCTGTCTCCCTCTCCCCCTGTCTCGCTGTCTCCCTGTGTCTCCCTGTCTCCCTGTGTCTCCCTGTCTACCCTGTCTCCCTGTGTCTCCCTGTGTCTCCCTGTGTCTCCCTGTCTCCCTGTCTCCCTCTCCCTCTGTCTTCCCGTGTCTCCCCGTGTCTCCACCTGTCTCCCTGTGTCTCCCCCTGTCTCCCTGTGTCTCCCCGTGTCTCCCTGTGTCTCCCTGTGTCTCCCTGTCTACCTGTGTCTCGCCAGGCTGATAAATCACTCCGTGTCTCCCTGTCTCCCCGTGTCTCCCCGTGTCTCACTGCCTCCCTGTCTCCCCGTGTCTCCCTGTGTCTCCCCCTATCTCCCCGTGTCTCGCCAGGCTGGTACAATCACTATCACTCCCTGTCTCCCTGTCCCCCTGTCTCCCCGTGTCTCCCAGTCTTCCCGTGTCTCCCTGTGTCTCCCTGTCTCCCTGTGTCTCGCCAGGCTGATACAATCACTCCGTGTCTCCCTGTCTTCCCGTGTCTCCCCGTGTCTCCCCCTGTCTCCCTGTGTCTCCCACTGTCTCCCCCTGTCTCCCTGTGTCTCCCCCTGTCTCCCCGTGTCTCCCCGTGTCTCGCCAGGCTGATACAATCACTCCGTGTCTCCTTGTCTCCCCGTGTCTCCCCGTGTCTCCCGGTGTCTCCCCCTGTCTCCCCGTGTCTCCCCAGGCTGGTACAATCACAATCACTCCGTGTCTCCCCGTGTCTCCCTGTCTCCCTGTCTCCCTCTCCCCCTGTCTTCCCGTGTCTCCCCGTGTCTCCCCCTGTCTCCCTGTGTCTCCCCCTGTCTCCCTGTGTCTCCCCGTGTCTCCCTGTGTCTCCCCGTGTCTCACCGTGTCTCCCCAGGCTGGTACAATCGTCTGTACGTGATCTTCACGCTGCGGAGACACATCCACTTCTTCCTGCTACAGACGTACTTCCCCGCCTCACTCATGGTGATGCTCTCCTGGGTCTCCTTCTGGATCGATCGCAGAGCTGTTCCCGCACGAGTTCCACTCGGTACAGGGTGGGGGGTGGGTGAGTGGGTGGGTGAGTGAGTGGGTGAGTGGGTGAGTGGCTGGGTGAGTGAGTGGGTGGGTGGGTGAGTGAGTGAGTGGGCGAGTGGGTGGGTGAGTGAGTGGGTGGGTGAGTGAGTGGGTGGGCGAGTGAGTGAGTGGGCGAGTGGGTGGGTGAGTGAGTGGGTGGGTGGGTGAGTGAGTGGGTGGGTGAGTGAGTGAGTGGGCGAGTGGGTGGGTGAGTGAGTGGGTGGGTGGGTGAGTGGGTGGGTGAGTGGGTGGGTGAGTGAGTGGGTGGGTGGGTGAGTGAGTGAGTGGGCGAGTGGGTGGGTGAGTGAGTGGGTGGGTGGGTGAGTGAGTGAGTGGGCGAGTGGGTGGGTGAGTGAGTGGGTGGGTGAGTGAGTGGGTGGGTGGGTGAGTGGGTGAGTGAGTGAGTGAGTGGGTGAGTGAGTGAGTGGATGAGTGAGTGAGTGAGTGGATGAGTGAGTGAGTGAGTGGCTGGGTGAGTGAGTGAGTGAGTGGCTGGGTGAGTGAGTGAGTGGATGAGTGAGTGGGTGAGTGGCTGGGTGAGTGAGTGAGTGGATGAGTGAGTGAGTGAGTGGATGAGTGAGTGAGTGGGTGAGTGAGTGGGTGAGTGAGTGAGTGGATGAGTGAGTGGGTGAGTGGATGAGTGAGTGAGTGAGTGGCTGGGTGAGTGAGTGAGTGGATGAGTGAGTGGGTGAGTGGCTGGGTGAGTGAGTGAGTGGATGAGTGAGTGAGTGAGTGGATGAGTGAGTGAGTGGGTGAGTGAGTGGGTGAGTGAGTGAGTGGATGAGTGAGTGGGTGAGTGGCTGGGTGAGTGGGTGAGTGAGTGGGTGGGTGAGTGAGTGAGTGGATGAGTGAGTGAGTGAGTGGATGAGTGGGTGAGTGAGTGAGTGGATGAGTGAGTGAGTGAGTGGATGAGTGAGTGGGTGAGTGGCTGGGTGAGTGGGTGAGTGAGTGGCTGGGTGAGTGGCTGGGTGAGTGAATGCTACAGACGTACTTCCCCGCCTCACTCATGGTGATGCTCTCCTGGGTCTCCTTCTGGATCGATCGCAGAGCTGTTCCCGCACGAGTTCCACTCGGTACAGGGTGGGGGGGTGGGTGGGTGGGTGAGTGGGTGGGTGGGTGAGTGAGTGGGTGGGTGAGTGGGTGGGTGGGTGAGTGGGTGAGTGAGTGGGTGGGTGGGTGAGTGGGTGAGTGAGTGAGTGAGTGAGTGAGTGAGTGGGTGAGTGAGTGGGTGAGTGAGTGAGTGGGTGAGTGGCTGGGTGAGTGGGTGGGTGGGTGAGTGGGTGGGTGAGTGGGTGGGTGAGTGGGTGAGTGAGTGAGTGAGTGGGTGGGTGGATGAGTGAGTGAGTGAGTGGGTGAGTGAGTGGGTGAGTGGCTGGGTGAGTGAGTGGGTGAGTGGCTGGGTGAGTGGGTGAGTGGGTGAGTGGCTGGCTGGCTGGCTGGGTGAGTGGCTGGCTGGGTGAGTGAGTGAGTGGGTGAGTGAATGGCTGGCTGGGTGAGTGAGTGAGTGGGTTGGTGGGTGGGTGGTTAGGTGGGTGGGTGGGTGAGTGAGTGAGTGAGTGGGTGAGTGAGTGGGTGAGTGGCTGGGTGAGTGGGTGGGTGGGTGAGTGGGTGAGTGGGAGGATGGGTAAGTGAATGGCTGGCTGGGTGAGTGAGTGGGTGAGTGGCTGAGTGAGTGGGTGAGTGAGTGAGTGAGTGGCTGGGTGAGTGAGTGAGTGGATGAGTGAGTGAGTGAGTGGCTGGGTGAGTGAGTGAGTGAGTGGGTGAGTGGCTGGGTGAGTGAGTGAGTGGGTGAGTGGCTGGGTGAGTGGGTGAGTGGGTGAGTGGCTGGGTGAGTGAGTGAGTGGGTGAGTGAGTGAGTGAGTGGGTGAGTGAGTGGCTGGGTGAGTGAGTGGGTGAGTGGCTGGGTGAGTGGGTGAGTGGGTGAGTGGCTGGGTGAGTGGGTGAGTGGCTGGGTGAGTGGGTGAGTGGGTGAGTGGCTGGGTGAGTGAGTGAGTGAGTGGGTGAGTGGCTGGGCGAGTGGGTGAGTGAGTGAGTGGCTGGGTGAGTGACTGAGTGAGTGAGTGGCTGGGTGAGTGAGTGAGTGTGTGAGTGGCTGGGTGAGTGGGTTAGTGGGTGAGTGGCTGGGTGAGTGAGTGAGTGGGTGAGTGGCTGGGTGAGTGACTGAGTGAGTGAGTGGCTGGGTGAGTGGGTGAGTGAGTGGGTGAGTGAATGGCTGGCTGGATGAGTGAGTGAGTGGGTGGGTGGGTGGTTAGGTGGGGGGGGTGAGTGAGTGAGTGAGTGGATGAGTGAGTGAGTGGGTGGGTGAGTGAGTGAGTGGGTCGGTGAGTGGGTGGGTGAGTGAGTGAGTGGGTGAGTGGATGAGTGAGTGAGTGGGTGGGTGGGTGAGTGAGTGAGTGAGTGAGTGGGTGAGTGAGTGAGTGGGTGGGTGGGTGAGTGGGTGAGTGGGTGGGTGAGTGAGTGAGTGGGTGAGTGGGAGGGTGGGTGGGTGAGTGGCTGGCTGGGTGAGTGAGTGAGTGAGTGGGTGAGTGGGTGGGTGAGTGGGTGGGGGGGGGGTGAGTGGCTGGGTGAGTGAATGGGTGAGTGAGTGAGTGAGTGGGTGGGTGAGTGGGTGAGTGGCTGGCTGGCTGGGTGGGTGAGTGGCTGGCTGGGTGAGTGAGTGAGTGTGTGAGTGAATGGCTGGCTGGGTGAGTGAGTGAGTGGGTTGGTGGGTGGGTGGTTAGGTGGGTGGGTGGGTGGGTGGGTGAGTGAGTGAGTGGGTCGGTGAGTGGGTGAGTGGGAGGGTGGGTGGGTGGGTGGGTGAGTGGCTGGGTGAGTGAGTGAGTGGGCGAGTGAGTGAGTGGGTGAGTGGCTGGGTGAGTGAGTGAGTGAGTGGGTGAGTGGCTGGGTGAGTGGGTGAGTGAGTGAGTGGATGAGTGAGTGGGTGAGTGGCTGGGTGAGTGAATGCTACAGACGTACTTCCCCGTCTCACTCATGGTGATGCTCTCCTGGGTCTCGTTCTGGATCGATCGCAGAGCTGTTCCCGCACGAGTTCCACTCGGTACAGGGTGGGGGGTGGGTGGGTGGGTGAGTGGGTGGGTGGGTGGGTGGGTGAGTGGGTGAGTGGGTGAGTGGCTGGCTGGCTGGGTGAGTGGCTGGCTGGCTGGGTGAGTGAGTGAGTGAGTGGGTGAGTGAATGGCTGGCTGGGTGAGTGAGTGAGTGGGTGGGTGGGTGGGTGAGTGAGTGGGTGAGTGGCTGAATGGGTGAGTGAGTGGCTGGGTGAGTGAGTGAGTGGCTGAGTGAGTGAGTGAGTGGCTGGGTGAGTGAATGCTACAGACGTACTTCCCCGCCTCACTCATGGTGATGCTGTCCTGGGTCTCCTTCTGGATCGATCGCAGAGCTGTTCCCGCACGAGTTCCACTCGGTACAGGGTGGGGGGTGGGTGGGTGGGTGGGTGAGTGAGTGGGTGAGTGGGTGAGTGGCTGGGTGGGTGAGTGAGTGGGTGGGTGGGTGAGTGAGTGAGTGGGTGGGTGAGTGAGTGGGTGAGTGGGTGAGTGAGTGGGTGGGTGAGTGAGTGAGTGAGTGGGTGAGTGGGAGGGTGGGTGGGTGAGTGGCTGGCTGGGTGAGTGAGTGAGTGAGTGGGTGGGTGAGTGGGTGAGTGGCTGGCTGGCTGGCTGGGTGAGTGGCTGGCTGGGTGAGTGAGTGGGTGAGTGAGTGAGTGGGTGAGTGGGTGGGTGAGTGAGTGGGTGAGTGGGTGAGTGGCTGGGTGAGTGGGTGAGTGGGTGAGTGGCTGGGTGAGTGAGTGGGTGAGTGGCTGGGTGAGTGGGTGAGTGAGTGAGTGGATGAGTGAGTGAGTGAGTGGCTGGGTGAGTGAGTGAGTGAGTGGGTGAGTGGCTGAGTGAGTGAGTGGCTGGCTGGGTGAGTGAGTGAGTGAGTGGATGAGTGAGTGAGTGAGTGGCTGGGTGAGTGAGTGAGTGAGTGGGTGAGTGGCTGAGTGAGTGAGTGGCTGGCTGGGTGAGTGAGTGAGTGAGTGGCTGGGTGAGTGAATGCTACAGACGTACTTCCCCGCCTCACTCATGGTGATGCTCTCCTGGGTCTCCTTCTGGATCGATCGCAGAGCTATTCCTGCACGAGTTCCACTCGGTACAGGGTGGGGGGTGGGTGGGTGAGTGGGTGGGTGAGTGGGTGAGTGGGAGGGTGAGTGGCTGGCTGGGTGAGTGAGTGAGTGGGTGAGTGAGTGAGTGGGTGGGTGAGTGGGTGGGGGGGTGAGTGGCTGGGTGAGTGAGTGGGTGAGTGAGTGAGTGGCTGGGTGGGTGAGTGGGTGAGTGGCTGCCTGGGTGAGTGAGTGGGTGAGTGGCTGGGTGAGTGAGTGAGTGAGTGGGTGAGTGAGTGAGTGGATGAGTGAGTGAGTGAGTGGCTGGGTGAGTGAGTGAGTGGGTGAGTGGCTGGGAGGGTGAGTGAGTGGGTGAGTGAGTGAGTGAGTGGGTGAGTGAGTGGGTGAGTGGGTTGGTGGGTGAGTGAGTGGGTGAGTGAGTGAGTGGGTGGGTGAGTGAGTGAGTGGATGAGTTATTGTGTGGGTGAGTGAGTGGATGAGTGAGTGAGTGGGTGAGTGGGTGAGTGGGTTGGTGGGTGAGTGGGTGAGAGGGTGGGTGAGTGGCTGGGTAGGGTGGTGGGTGGGTGGGTGGGTGAGTGGGTGGGTGCATTGTTGGGTGAGTGAGTGGGTGGATGGGGGGGGGATGAGTAGATGACTGAGTAGACATCGCTCACCACGTCCACCCTCCCCACATCCACCCTCCCCACGTCCACCCTCACCACGTCCCCTCTCACCCCGCACAGGCATCACCACCGTGCTCACGATGTCCACCATCATCACGGGCGTCAACGCGTCCATGCCGCGTGTCTCCTACGTGAAGGCGGTGGACGTCTACCTCTGGGCGAGCTTTGTTTTTGTTTTCCTCTCCGTGCTTGAGTACGCGGCCATCAACTACCTGAGCACCCCCAGGGCCAACGCCAACGCCGCCAACGCCGCGAACGCCGCCAACGCGGCCGGCAACTCGTTCCCCGCGATGGACACGGCGAAGGAAAAACTGTCGGTGAGCGAAACGGCTCAGAGCTGAGAGACGCAGACTCAACACTGAGACCCACAGACTCAGAGCTGAGACCCACAGACTCAGCACTGAGACCCACAGACTCAGCACTGAGACCCACAGACTCAGCACTGAGACCCACAGACTCAGCGCTGAGACCCACAGACTCAGCGCTGAGACCCACAGACTCAGCGCTGAGACCCACAGACTCAACACTGAGACCCACAGACTCAACACTGAGACCCACAGACTCAACACTGAGACCCACAGACTCAGCGCTGAGACCCACAGACTCAGCGCTGAGACCCACAGACTCAACACTGAGACCCACAGACTCAGGGCTGAGACCCACAGACTCAGCGCTGAGACCCACAGACTCAGCGCTGAGACCCACAGACTCAACACTGAGACCCACAGACTCAGCGCTGAGACCCACAGACTCAACACTGAGACCCACAGACTCAGCACTGAGACCCACAGACTCAACACTGAGACCCACAGACTCAGCACTGAGACCCACAGACTCAGCGCTGAGACCCACAGACTCAGCACTGAGACCCACAGACTCAACACTGAGACCCACAGACTCACCACTGAGACCCACAGACTCAGCACTGAGACCCACAGACTCAACACTGAGACCCACAGACTCACCACTGAGACCCACAGACTCAGCACTGAGACCCACAGACTCAACACTGAGACCCACAGACTCACCACTGCCACCCACAGACTCACCACTGAGAACCACAAACTACTAAGACCCACAGACTCAACACACAGAGACCCACAGACTCAGCACTGAGACCCACAGACTCAGCACTGCGACCCACAGACTCAACACACAGAGACCCACAGACTCAGCACTGCGACCCACAGACTCAACACTGAGACCCACAGACTCAACACTGAGACCCACAGACTCAGCACTGAGACCCACAGACTCAGCACTGCCACCCACAGACTCAACACTGAGACCCACAGACTCAACACTGAGACCCACAGACTCAACACTGAGACCCACAGACTCAGCACTAAGACCCACAGACTCAACACTGAGACCCACAGACTCAGCACTGAGACCCACAGACTCAGCACTGAGACCCACAGACTCAGCACTGAGACCCACAGACTCAGCACTGAGACCCACAGACTCAACACTGAGACCCACAGACTCAGCGCTGAGACCCACAGACTCAGCACTGAGACCCACAGACTCAGCACTGAGACCCACAGACTCAACACTGAGACCCACAGACTCAGCACTGAGACCCACAGACTCAGCACTGAGACCCACAGACTCAACCCTGAGACCCACAGACTCAACACTGAGACCCACAGACTCAACACTGAGACCCACAGACTCAGCACTGAGACCCACAGACTCAACACTGAGACTCACAGACTCAGCACTGAGACCCACAGACTCAACACTGAGACCCACAGACTCAACACTGAGACCCACAGACTCAGCACAGAGACCCACAGACTCAGCACTGAGACCCACAGACTCAGCGCTGAGACCCACAGACTCAGCACTGAGACCCACAGACTCAGCACTGAGACCCACAGACTCAGCGCTGAGACCCACAGACTCAGCACTGAGACCCACAGACTCAGCACTGATACCCACAGACTCAGCACTGAGACCCACAGACTCAGCATTGAGACCCACAGACTCAGCACTGAGACCCACAGACTCAGCACTGAGACCCACAGACTCAGCACTGAGACCCACAGACTCAGCGCTGAGACCCACAGACTCAGCACTGAGACCCACAGACTCAACATTGAGACCCACAGACTCAGCGCTGAGACCCACAGACTCACCACTGAGACCCACAGACTCAGCGCTGAGACCCACAGACTCAGCACTGAGACCCACAGACTCAGCACTGAGACCCACAGACTCAGCGCTGAGACCCACAGACTCAGCACTGAGACCCACAGACTCAGCACTGAGACCCACAGACTCAGCACTGAGACCCACAGACTCAGCACTGAGACCCACAGACTCAGCACTGAGACCCACAGACTCAACATTGAGACCCACAGACTCAGCACTGAGACCCACAGACTCAACATTGAGACCCACAGACTCAGCACTGAGACCCACAGACTCAGCACTGAGACCCACAGACTCAACATTGAGACCCACAGACTCAGCACTGACACCCACAGACTCAGCACTGAGACCCACAGACTCAACATTGAGACCCACAGACTCAGCACTGAGACCCACAGACTCAGCACTGAGACCCACAGACTCAACATTGAGACCCACAGACTCAGCACTGACACCCACAGACTCAGCACTGAGACCCACAGACTCAACATTGAGACCCACAGACTCAGCACTGAGACCCACAGACTCAGCACTGAGACCCACAGACTCAGCACTGAGACCCACAGACTCAACATTGAGACCCACAGACTCAGCACTGAGACCCACAGACTCAGCACTGAGACCCACAGACTCAGCACTGAGACCCACAGACTCAACATTGAGACCCACAGACTCAGCACTGACACCCACAGACTCAGCACTGAGACCCACAGACTCAACATTGAGACCCACAGACTCAGCACTGAGACCCACAGACTCAGCACTGAGACCCACAGACTCAGCACTGAGACCCACAGACTCAACACTGAGACCCACAGACTCAACACTGAGACCCACAGACTCAGCACTGCCACCCACAGACTCAGCACTGAGACCCACAGACTCAACACTGAGACCCACAGACTCAGCACTGAGACCCACAGACTCAGCACTGAGACCCACAGACTCAGCACTGAGACCCACAGACTCAGCGCTGAGACCCACAGACTCAGCGCTGAGACCCACAGACTCAACACAGAGACCCACAGACTCAACACTGAGACCCACAGACTCAGCACTGACACCCACAGACTCAACATTGAGACCCACAGACTCAGCACTGAGACCCACAGACTCAGCACTGAGACCCACAGACTCAACACTGAGACCCACAGACTCAGCACTGACACCCACAGACTCAACATTGAGACCCACAGACTCAGCACTGAGACCCACAGACTCAACACTGAGACCCACAGACTCAGCACTGAGACCCACAGACTCAGCACTGAGACCCACAGACTCAGCGCTGAGACCCACAGACTCAGCACTGAGACCCACAGACTCAACATTGAGACCCACAGACTCAGCGCTGAGACCCACAGACTCACCACTGAGACCCACAGACTCAGCGCTGAGACCCACAGACTCAGCACTGAGACCCACAGACTCAGCACTGAGACCCACAGACTCAGCGCTGAGACCCACAGACTCAGCACTGAGACCCACAGACTCAGCACTGAGACCCACAGACTCAGCACTGAGACCCACAGACTCAACACTGAGACCCACAGACTCAACACTGAGACCCACAGACTCAGCACTGAGACCCACAGACTCAGCACTGAGACCCACAGACTCAGCGCTGAGACCCACAGACTCAGCACTGAGACCCACAGACTCAGCACTGAAACTCACAGACTCAGCACTGAGACCCACAGACTCAGCACTGAGACCCACAGACTCAGCACTGAGACCCACAGACTCAGCACTGAGACCCACAGACTCAGCACTGAGACCCACAGACTCAACATTGAGACCCACAGACTCAGCACTGAGACCCACAGACTCAACACTGAGACCCACAGACTCAACACTGAGACCCACAGACTCAACACTGAGACCCACAGACTCAACACTGAGACCCACAGACTCAACACTGAGACCCACAGACTCAGCACTGAGACCCACAGACTCAGCACTGAGACCCACAGACTCAACATTGAGACCCACAGACTCAGCACTGAGACCCACAGACTCAACACTGAGACCCACAGACTCAACACTGAGACCCACAGACTCAACATTTAGACCCACAGACTCAGCACTGAGACCCACAGACTCAGCACTGAGACCCACAGACTCAGCGCTGAGACCCACAGACTCAGCACTGAGACCCACAGACTCAGCACTGAAACTCACAGACTCAGCACTGAGACCCACAGACTCAGCACTGAGACCCACAGACTCAGCACTGAGACCCACAGACTCAGCACTGAGACCCACAGACTCAGCACTGAGACCCACAGACTCAACATTGAGACCCACAGACTCAGCACTGAGACCCACAGACTCAGCACTGAGACCCACAGACTCAGCACTGCCACCCACAGACTCAGCACTGCCACCCACAGACTCAACATTGAGACCCACAGACTCAAAACTGAGACCCACAGACTCAACACTGAGACCCACAGACTCAACACTGAGACCCACAGACTCAACACTGAGACCCACAGACTCAACATTGAGACCCACAGACTCAAAACTGAGACCCACAGACTCAACACTGAGACCCACAGACTCAACACTGAGACCCACAGACTCAACATTGAGACCCACAGACTCAACATTGAGACCCACAGACTCAACACTGAGACCCACAGACTCAACATTGAGACCCACAGACTCAAAACTGAGACCCACAGACTCAACACTGAGACCCACAGACTCAACATTGAGACCCACAGACTCAACATTGAGACCCACAGACTCAGCACTGAGACCCACAGACTCAACACTGAGACCCACAGACTCAAAACTGAGACCCACAGACTCAACACTGAGACCCACAGACTCAGCACTGAGACCCACAGACTCAGCACTGAGACCCACAGACTCAGCACTGAGACCCACAGACTCAAAACTGAGACCCACAGACTCAACACTGAGACCCACAGACTCAGCACTGAGACCCACAGACTCAAAACTGAGACCCACAGACTCAACATTGAGACCCACAGACTCAGCACTGAGACCCACAGACTCAAAACTGAGACCCACAGACTCAGCACTGAGACCCACAGACTCAACACTGAGACCCACAGACTCAGCACTGAGACCCACAGACTCAGCACTGAGACCCACAGACTCAACACTGAGACCCACAGACTCAACACTGAGACCCACAGACTCAGCACTGAGACCCACAGACTCAGCACTGAGACCCACAGACTCAGCACTGAGACCCACAGACTCAGCACTGAGACCCACAGACTCAGCACTGAGACCCACAGACTCAGCACTGAGACCCACAGACTCAGCGCTGAGACCCACAGACTCAACACTGAGACCCACAGACTCAGCACTGAGACCCACAGACTCAGCACTGAGACCCACAGACTCAACACTGAGACCCACAGACTCAGCACTGAGACCCACAGACTCAGCGCTGAGACCCACAGACTCAACACTGAGACCCACAGACTCAGCACTGAGACCCACAGACTCAGCACTGAGACCCACAGACTCAGCACTGAGACCCACAGACTCAGCACTGAGACCCACAGACTCAACACTGAGACCCACAGACTCAGCACTGAGACCCACAGACTCAAAACTGAGACCCACAGACTCAACACTGAGACCCACAGACTCAGCACTGAGACCCACAGACTCAGCACTGAAACCCACAGACTCAACACTGAGACCCACAGACTCAGCACTGAGACCCACAGACTCAGCACTGAGACCCACAGACTCAACACTGAGACCCACAGACTCAACACTGAGACCCACAGACTCAGCGCTGAGACCCACAGACTCAGCACTGAGACCCACAGACTCAACACTGAGACCCACAGACTCAACACTGAGACCCACAGACTCAGCACTGAGACCCACAGACTCAGCGCTGAGACTCAACACTGAGACCCACAGACTCAGCACTGAGACCCACAGACTCAGCACTGAGACCCACAGACTCAACACTGAGACCCACAGACTCAGCACTGAGACCCACAGACTCAGCACTGAGACCCACAGACTCAGCACTGAGACCCACAGACTCAACACTGAGACCCACAGACTCAGCACTGAGACCCACAGACTCAGCACTGAGACCTACAGACTCAGCACTGAGACCCACAGACTCAGCACTGAGACCCACAGACTCAGCACTGAGACCCACAGACTCAGCACTGAGACCCACAGACTCAGCACTGAGACCCACAGACTCAACACTGAGACCCACAGACTCAGCACTGTCACCCACAGACTCAACACTGAGACCCACAGACTCAGCACTGAGACCCACAGACTCAGCACTGAGACCCACAGACTCAACACTGAGACCCCCAGACTCAACACTGAGACCCACAGACTCAGCACTGAGACCCACAGACTCAGCACTGAGACCCACAGACTCAACACTGAGACCCACAGACTCAGCGCTGAGACCCACAGACTCAACACTGAGACCCACAGACTCAACACTGAGACCCACAGACTCAGCACTGAGAGCCACAGACTCAACACTGAGACCCACAGACTCAGCACTGAGACCCACAGACTCAACACTGAGACCCACAGACTCAGCACTGAGACCCACAGACTCAGCACTGAGACCTACAGACTCAGCACTGAGACCCACAGACTCAACACTGAGACCCACAGACTCAGCACTGAGACCCACAGACTCAACATTGAGAGCCACAGACTCAGCACTGAGACCCACAGACTCAACATTGAGAGCCACAGACTCAGCACTGAGACCCACAGACTCAGCACTGAGACCTACAGACTCAGCACTGAGACCCACAGACTCAACACTGAGACCCACAGACTCAGCACTGAGACCCACAGACTCAGCGCTGAGACCCACAGACTCAACACAGAGACCCACAGACTCAACACTGAGACCCACAGACTCAGCACTGAGACCCACAGACTCAACACTGTCACCCACAGACTCAACACTGAGACCCACAGACTCAACACTGAGACCCACAGACTCAGCACTGAGACCTACAGACTCAACACTGAGACCCACAGACTCAACACTGAGACCCACAGACTCAGCACTGAGACCCACAGACTCAACACTGTCACCCACAGACTCAACACTGAGACCCACAGACTCAGCACTGAGACCCACAGACTCAGCACTGAGACCTACAGACTCAGCACTGAGACCCACAGACTCAACACTGAGACCCACAGACTCAGCACTGAGACCCACAGACTCAGCGCTGAGACCCACAGACTCAACACTGAGACCCACAGACTCAGCACTGAGACCCACAGACTCAACATTGAGAGCCACAGACTCAACACTGAGACCCACAGACTCAACACTGAGACCCACAGACTCACCACTGAGACCCACAAACTACTAAGACCCACAGACAAACCACACAGAGACCCACAGACTCACCACTGAGACCCACAGACTCAACACTGAGACCCACAGACTCAACACTGAGACCCACAGACTCAACACTGAGACCCACAGACTCAACACTGAGACCCACAGACTCAACACTGAGACCCACAGACTCAACACCGAGACCCACAGACTCAGCACTGAGACCCACAGACTCACCACTGAGACCCACAAACTACTAAGACCCACAGACTAACCACACAGAGACCCACAGACTCAACACTGAGACCCACAGACTCAACACTGAGACCCACAGACTCAACACTGAGACCCACAGACTCAACACTGAGACCCACAGACTCAACACTGAGACCCACAGACTCAGCACTGAGACCCACAGACTCAACACTGAGACCCACAGACTCAACACTGAGACCCACAGACTCAGCACTGAGACCCACAGACTCAACACTGAGACCCACAGACTCAACACTGAGACCCACAGACTCAGCACTGAGACCCACAGACTCACCACTGAGACCCACAAACTACTAAGACCCACAGACTCAGCACTGAGACCCACAGACTCACCACTGAGACCCACAGACTCAACACTGAGACCCACAGACTCACCACTGAGACCCACAGACTCAACACTGAGACCCACAGACTCACCACTGCCACCCACAGACTCACCACTGAGACCCGCAAACTACTAAGACCCACAGACTCACCACACAGAGACCCACAGACTCACCACTGCCACCCACAGACTCAACACTGAGACCCACAGACTCACCACACAGAGACCCACAGACTCAGCACTGCCACCCACAGACTCAACACTGAGACCCACAGACTCACCACTGCCACCCACAGACTCAACACAGAGACCCACAGACTCACCACACAGAGACCCACAGACTCAGCACTGCCACCCACAGACTCAACACTGAGACCCACAGACTCACCACACAGAGACCCACAGACTCACCACTGCCACCCACAGACTCAACACTGAGACCCACAGACTCAACATTGAGACCCACAGACTCAGCACTGAGACCCACAGACTCAGCGCTGAGACCCACAGACTCAGCACTGAGACCCACAGACTCAGCACTGAAACCCACAGACTCAACACTGAGACCCACAGACTCAGCACTGAGACCCACAGACTCAGCGCTGAGACCCACAGACTCAGCGCTGAGACCCACAGACTCAGCACTGAGACCCACAGACTCAGCACTGAAACCCACAGACTCAGCACTGAGACCCACAGACTCAGCACTGAGACCCACAGACTCAGCACTGAGACCCACAGACTCAGCACTGAGACCCACAGACTCAACATTGAGACCCACAGACTCAGCACTGAGACCCACAGACTCAGCACTGAGACCCACAGACTCAACATTGAGACCCACAGACTCAACACTGAGACCCACAGACTCACCACTGAGACCCACAGACTCACCACACTGAGACCCACAGACTCAGCACTGAGACCCACAGACTCACCACACAGAGACCCACAGACTCAACACTGAGACCCACAGACTCATCTCACCACTGCCCTCCGTGTCTCCCCGGTGCCAGGTGCTGTGCGCTTGCACCGTGCGCACCCCCTACCCGGCCCCCGACACCTTCGACATTGACCTTGACCTCGACCTCGACCTTGACCCCTCCACCGCCCTCAATACCATGGGCATGGTCATGGCGCCCGCTCCACCCTCCGGACGACGCGGCCGCGGCCCCTCTCAGCGTCCGCCCCCGCCGCACCTCCCGGCCACCGTCACCGACGACGGAGCCGCGGTCCGTCGACCCCACGACGGCCTCTTTCGGGGCCCGCCGGAGCCTGACCCGGACCTCCGCGGTTGCCACGGTTGCGACGGTTGCCGCGGTTGCGACGGTTGCGACGGTTGCCGCGGTTGCGACGGTTGCGGCGGTGACGACGGTGACGACGCCCGGCCCGAGAGAAGGCCCCGGGGGGGGGGGGGCAGTGGGGGGGGCGGTGGGGGGGGTGGGGGGGGCGGGGGTGGTCACGTGGCCCACCCACGCCATCGACTCGTACTCGAGGGCGCTCTTCCCGGCAGCGTTCCTCCTCTTCAACGTGGTCTACTGGGCCTCCTATTCGGACTAGGGGAGGGGGGGTGGGTGGGGGGAGGGGGGGGGAGGGGTGGGGGGGAGGGGGTGGGGGGGGAGGGTGGGGGGGGGGGGAGGGTGGGGGGTGAGGGGGGGGTGGGGGGACTCAGCGCTGAGACCCACAGACTCAACGTCGTCTACTGGGCCTCCTACTCGGACTAGGGGAGGGGGGGGTTGGTGGGGGGGAGGGGGGGGGGAGGGTGTGGGGGGGTGGGGGGAGGGGGGGAGGGTGAGGTGGGGGGGTGGGGAGAGGGGGGGGGAGGGTGGGGGGTGAGGGGGGGGGTGGGGGGACTCAACACTGAGACCCACAGACTCAACACTGAGACCCACAGACTCAGCACTGAGACCCACAGACTCAACACTGAGACCCACAGACTCAACACTGAGACCCACAGACTCAACACTGAGACCCACAGACTCAACACTGAGACCCACAGACTCAGCGCTGAGACCCACAGACTCAACACTGAGACCCACAGACTCAACACTGAGACCCACAGACTCAGCACTGAGACCCACAGACTCAGCGCTGAGACCCACAGACTCAACACTGAGACCCACAGACTCAACACTGAGACCCACAGACTCAACACTGAGACCCACAGACTCAACACTGAGACCCACAGACTCAACACTGAGACCCACAGACTCAACACTGAGACCCACAGACTCAACACCGAGACCCACAGACTCAGCACTGAGACCCACAGACTCAGCGCTGAGAAACACAGACTCAACACTGAGACCCACAGACTCAACACTGAGACCCACAGACTCAACACTGAGACCCACAGACTCAACACTGAGACCCACAGACTCAACACTGAGACCCACAGACTCAACACTGAGACCCACAGACTCACCACTGAGACCCACAGACTCACCACTGAGACCCACAGACTCAGCGCTGAGACCCACAGACTCAGCACTGAGACCCACAGACTCAGCACTGAGACCCACAGACTCAGCACTGAGACCCACAGACTCAACACTGAGACCCACAGACTCACCACTGAGACCCACAGACTCAACACTGAGACCCACAGACTCAACACTGAGACCCACAGACTCAACACTGAGACCCACAGACTCAGCACTGAGACCCACAGACTCAACACTGAGACCCACAGACTCAACACTGAGACCCACAGACTCACCACACAGAGACCCACAGACTCATCTCACCACTGCCCTCCGTGTCTCCCCGGTGCCAGGTGCTGTGCGCTTGCACCGTGCGCACCCCCTACCCGGCCCCCGACACCTTCGACCTTGACCTTGACCTCGACCTCGACCTTGACCCCTCCACCGCCCTCAACACCATGGGCATGGTCATGGCGCCCGCTCCACCCTCCGGACGACGCGGCCGCGGCCCCTCTCAGCGTCTGCCCCCGCCGCACCTCCCGGCCACCGTCACCGACGACGGAGCCGCGGTCCGTCGACCCCACGACGGCCTCTTTCGGGGCCCGCCGGAGCCTGACCCGGACCTCCGCGGTTGCCACGGTTGCGACGGTTGCGACGGTTGCCGCGGTTGCGACGGTTGCCGCGGTTGCGACGGTTGCGGCGGTGACGACGGTGACGACGCCCGGCCCGAGAGAAGGCCCCGGGGGGGGGGGGCGGTGGGGGGGGCGGTGGGGGGGGGTGGGGGGGGGCGGGGGTGGTCACGTGGCCCACCCACGCCATCGACTCGTACTCGAGGGCGCTCTTCCCGGCAGCGTTCCTCCTCTTCAACGTGGTCTACTGGGCCTCCTATTCGGACTAGGGGAGGGGGGGGTGGGTGGGGGGAGGGGGGGGGGAGGGGTGGGGGGGAGGGGGTGAGGGGGGAGGGTGGGGGGGGGGAGGGTGGGGGGTGAGGGGGGGTTGGGGGGACTCAGCTCTGAGACCCACAGACTCAACGTCGTCTACTGGGCCTCCTACTCGGACTAGGGGAGGGGGGGTGGGTGGGGGGAGGGGGGGGGAGGGGTGGGGGGGAGGGGGTGGGGGGGTGGGGGGAGGGGGGGAGGGTGAGGTCGGGGGGTGGGTGGGGGGTGGGGGGTGGGAGGGGGGGGGGTGAGGGGGGGTGGGGGGACTCAGCGCTGAGACCTACAGACTCAACGTCGTCTACTGGGCCTCCTACTCGGACTAGGGGAGGGGGGGGGTTGGTGGGGGGAGGGGGGGGGAGGGGTGGGGGGGAGGGGGTGGGGGGGGTGGGGGGAGGGGGGGAGGGTGAGGTGGGGGGGTGGGGAAAGGGGGGGGGGGAGGGTGGGGGGTGAGGGGGGGGTGGGGGGACTCAACACTGAGACCCACAGACTCAACATTGAGACCCACAGACTCAACATTGAGACCCACAGACTAAACACTGAGACCCACAGACTCAACACTGAGACCCACAGACTCAGCACTGAGACCCACAGACTCATCTCACCACTGCCCTCCGTGTCTCCCCGGTGCCAGGTGCTGTGCGCTTGCACCGTGCGCACCCCCTACCCGGCCCCCGACACCTTCGACCTTGACCTTGACCTCGACCTCGACCTTGACCCCTCCACCGCCCTCAACACCATGGGCATGGTCATGGCGCCCGCTCCACCCTCCGGACGACGCGGCCGCGGCCCCTCTCAGCGTCCGCCCCCGCCGCACCTCCCGGCCACCGTCACCGACGACGGAGCCGCGGTCCGTCGACCCCACGACGGCCTCTTTCGGGGCCCGCCGGAGCCTGACCCGGACCTCCGCGGTTGCCACGGTTGCGACGGTTGCCGCGGTTGCGACGGTTGCGACGGTTGCCGCGGTTGCGACGGTTGCCGCGGTTGCGACGGTTGCCGCGGTTGCGACGGTTGCGGCGGTGACGACGGTGACGACGCCCGGCCCGAGAGAAGGCCCCGGGGGGGGGGGGGCGGTGGGGGGGGCGGTGGGGGGGGTGGGGGGGGCGGGGTGGGCGGGGGTGGTCACGTGGCCCACCCACGCCATCGACTCGTACTCGAGGGCGCTCTTCCCGGCAGCGTTCCTCCTCTTCAACGTGGTCTACTGGGCCTCCTACTCGGACTAGGGGAGGGGGTGGGGGGGAAAGGGTGGGGGGGTGGGGGGGAGGGGGGGGAGGGGGGTGGGGGGGGGAGGGTGGGGGGTGAGGGGGGGGGTGGCGTGACCCAGGGCTGAGACCCACAGACTCAGCACTGAGACCCACAGACTCAGGGCTGAGACCCACAGACTCAACACTGAGACCCACAGACTCAACACTGAGACCCACAGACTCAACACTGAGACCCACAGACTCAGCGCTGAGACCCACAGACTCAACACTGAGACCCACAGACTCAACACTGAGACCCACAGACTCAGGGCTGAGACCCACAGACTCAACACTGAGACCCACAGACTCAACACTGAGACCCACAGACTCAACACTGAGACCCACAGACTCAGCGCTGAGACCCACAGACTCAACACTGAGACCCACAGACTCAGCACTGAGACCCACAGACTCAACACTGAGACCCACAGACTCAACACAGAGACCCACAGACTCAACACTGAGACCCACAGACTCAACACTGAGACCCACAGACTCAACACTGAGACCCACAGACTCAACACTGAGACCCACAGACTCAACACTGAGACCCACAGACTCACCACTGAGACCCACAGACTCAACACTGAGACCCACAGACTCAACACTGAGACCCACAGACTCAACACTGAGACCCACAGACTCAACACTGAGACCCACAGACTCAGCACTGAGACCCACAGACTCAGCACTGAGACCCACAGACTCAGCACTGAGACCCACAGACTCAACACTGAGACCCACAGACTCAACACTGAGACCCACAGACTCAGCACTGAGACCCACAGACTCAGCACTGAGACCCACAGACTCAACACTGAGACCCACAGACTCAACACTGAGACCCACAGACTCAACACTGAGACCCACAGACTCAACACTGAGACCCACAGACTCAACACTGAGACCCACAGACTCACCACTGAGACCCACAGACTCAACACTGAGACCCACAGACTCACCACTGAGACCCACAGACTCACCACTGAGACCCACAGACTCAACACTGAGACCCACAGACTCAACACTGAGACCCACAGACTCAGTGCTGAGACCCACAGACTCACCACACAGAGACCCACAGACTCACCACTGAGACCCACAGACTCACCACACAGAGACCCACAGACTCAACACTGAGACCCACAGACTCAGCACTGAGACCCACAGACTCAACACTGAGACCCAAAGACTCAACACTGAGACCCACAGACTCAACACTGAGACCCACAGACTCAGCACTGAGACCCACAGACTCAACACTGAGACCCACAGACTCAACACTGAGACCCACAGACTCAACACTGAGACCCACAGACTCAACACCGAGACCCACAGACTCAACACTGAGACCCACAGACTCACCACTGAGAATCACAAACTACTAAGACCCACAGACTCAACACACAGAGACCCACAGACTCAACACTGAGACCCACAGACTCAACACTGAGACCCACAGACTCAACACCGAGACCCACAGACTCAGCGCTGAGACCCACAGACTCAGCACTGAGACCCACAGACTCAGCACTGAGACCCACAGACTCACCACTGAGACCCACAGACTCAGCGCTGAGACCCACAGACTCAACACTGAAACCCACAGACTCAGCGCTGAGATCCACAGACTCAGCACTGAGACCCACAGACTCAGCGCTGAGACCCACAGACTCAGCACTGAGACCCACAGACTCACCACACTGAGACCCACAGACTCAGCACTGAGACCCACAGACTCAGCGCTGAGACCCACAGACTCACCACTGAGACCCACAGACTCACCACACTGAGACCCACAGACTCAGCACTGAGACCCACAGACTCACCACACAGAGACCCACAGACTCAGCGCTGAGACCCACAGACTCACCACACTGAGACCCACAGACTCAGCGCTGAGACCCACAGACTCACCACTGAGACCCACAGACTCAACACTGAGACCCACAGACTCACCACTGAGACCCACAGACTCACCACACTGAGACCCACAGACTCAGCACTGAGACCCACAGACTCACCACACAGAGACCCACAGACTCAACACTGAGACCCACAGACTCATCTCACCACTGCCCTCCGTGTCTCCCCGGTGCCAGGTGCTGTGCGCTTGCACCGTGCGCACCCCCTACCCGGCCCCCGACACCTTCGACATTGACCTTGACCTCGACCTCGACCTTGACCCCTCCACCGCCCTCAATACCATGGGCATGGTCATGGCGCCCGCTCCACCCTCCGGACGACGCGGCCGCGGCCCCTCTCAGCGTCCGCCCTCGCCGCACCTCCCGGCCACCGTCACCGACGACGGAGCCGCGGTCCGTCGACCCCACGACGGCCTCTTTCGGGGCCCGCCGGAGCCTGACCCGGACCTCCGCGGTTGCCACGGTTGCGACGGTTGCCGCGGTTGCGACGGTTGCGACGGTTGCCGCGGTTGCGACGGTTGCGGCGGTGACGACGGTGACGACGCCCGGCCCGAGAGAAGGCCCCGGGGGGGGGGGGCGGTGGGGGGGGTGGTGGGGGGGGTGGGGGGGGGCGGGGGGGGGCGGGGGTGGTCACGTGGCCCACCCACGCCATCGACTCGTACTCGAGGGCGCTCTTCCCGGCAGCGTTCCTCCTCTTCAACGTGGTCTACTGGGCCTCCTACTCGGACTAGGGGAGGGGGTGGGGGGGAGGGGGGTGGGGGGGTGGGGGGAGGGGGGGGAGGGGGTGGGGGGGGAGGGTGGGGGGTGAGGGGGGGGGTGGCGTGACCCAGGGCTGAGACCCACAGACTCAGCACTGAGACCCACAGACTCAACACTGAGACCCACAGACTCAACACTGAGACCCACAGACTCAACACTGAGACCCACAGACTCAGCACTGAGACCCACAGACTCAGCACTGAGACCCACAGACTCAACATTGAGACCCACAGACTCAGCACTGAGACCCACAGACTCAGCACTGAGACCCACAGACTCAGCACTGAGACCCACAGACTCAACATTGAGACCCACAGACTCAGCACTGAGACCCACAGACTCAGCACTGAGACCCACAGACTCAGCATTGAGACCCACAGACTCAACACTGAGACCCACAGACTCAGCACTGAGACCCACAGACTCAGCACTGAGACCCACAGACTCAGCACTGAGACCCACAGACTCAACATTGAGACCCACAGACTCAACATTGAGACACACAGACTCAGCACTGAGACCCACAGACTCAGGGCTGAGACCCACAGACTCAACACTGAGACCCACAGACTCAACACTGAGACACACAGACTCAGCACTGAGACCCACAGACTCAGGGCTGAGACCCACAGACTCAACACTGAGACCCACAGACTCAGCACTGAGACCCACAGACTCAACACTGAGACCCACAGACTCAACACTGAGACCCACAGACTCAGCACTGAGACCCACAGACTCAGCGCTGAGACCCACAGACTCAACACTGAGACCCACAGACTCAACACTGAGACCCACAGACTCAACACTGAGACCCACAGACTCAGCGCTGAGACCCACAGACTCAACACTGAGACCCACAGACTCAACACTGAGACCCACAGACTCAGCGCTGAGACCCACAGACTCAACACTGAGACCCACAGACTCAACACTGAGACCCACAGACTCAACACTGAGACCCACAGACTCAGCGCTGAGACCCACAGACTCAGCACTGAGACCCACAGACTCAACACTGAGACCCACAGACTCAACACTGAGACCCACAGACTCAGCACTGAGACCCACAGACTCAACACTGAGACCCACAGACTCAACACTGAGACCCACAGACTCAACACTGAGACCCACAGACTCAGCGCTGAGACCCACAGACTCAACACTGAGACCCACAGACTCAACACTGAGACCCACAGACTCAGCGCTGAGACCCACAGACTCAACACTGAGACCCACAGACTCAACATTGAGACCCACAGACTCAGCACTGAGACCCACAGACTCAGCACTGAGACCCACAGACTCAGCGCTGAGACCCACAGACTCAGCACTGAGACCCACAGACTCAGCACTGAAACTCACAGACTCAGCACTGAGACCCACAGACTCAGCGCTGAGACCCACAGACTCAGCACTGAGACCCACAGACTCAGCACTGAGACCCACAGACTCAGCACTGAGACCCACAGACTCAGCACTGAGACCCACAGACTCAGCGCTGAGACCCACAGACTCAGCACTGAGACCCACAGACTCAGCACTGAGACCCACAGACTCAGCGCTGAGACCCACAGACTCAGCGCTGAGACCCACAGACTCAGCACTGAGACCCACAGACTCAGCACTGAGACCCACAGACTCAGCACTGAGACCCACAGACTCAGCACTGAGACCCACAGACTCAACACTGAGACCCACAGACTCAACACTGAGACCCACAGACTCAACACTGAGACCCACAGACTCAACACTGAGACCCACAGACTCAACACTGAGACCCACAGACTCAACACTGAGACCCACAGACTCAGCACTGAGACCCACAGACTCAGCACTGAGACCCACAGACTCAACACTGAGTCCCACAGACTCACCACACAGAGACCCACAGACTCAACACTGAGACCCACAGACTCATCTCACCACTGCCCTCCGTGTCTCCCCGGTGCCAGGTGCTGTGCGCTTGCACCGTGCGCACCCCCTACCCGGCCCCCGACACCTTCGACATTGACCTTGACCTCGACCTCGACCTTGACCCCTCCACCGCCCTCAATACCATGGGCATGGTCATGGCGCCCGCTCCACCCTCCGGACGACGCGGCCGCGGCCCCTCTCAGCGTCCGCCCTCGCCGCACCTCCCGGCCACCGTCACCGACGACGGAGCCGCGGTCCGTCGACCCCACGACGGCCTCTTTCGGGGCCCGCCGGAGCCTGACCCGGACCTCCGCGGTTGCCACGGTTGCGACGGTTGCCGCGGTTGCGACGGTTGCGACGGTTGCCGCGGTTGCGACGGTTGCGGCGGTGACGACGGTGACGACGCCCGGCCCGAGAGAAGGCCCCGGGGGGGGGGGGCGGTGGGGGGGGTGGTGGGGGGGGGTGGGGGGGGGCGGGGGGGGCGGGGGTGGTCACGTGGCCCACCCACGCCATCGACTCGTACTCGAGGGCGCTCTTCCCGGCAGCGTTCCTCCTCTTCAACGTGGTCTACTGGGCCTCCTACTCGGACTAGGGGAGGGGGTGGGGGGGAGGGGGTGGGGGGGTGGGGGGAGGGGGGGGAGGGGGTGGGGGGGGGAGGGTGGGGGGTGAGGGGGGGGTGGCGTGACCCAGGGCTGAGACCCACAGACTCAGCACTGAGACCCACAGACTCAACACTGAGACCCACAGACTCAACACTGAGACCCACAGACTCAACACTGAGACCCACAGACTCAGCACTGAGACCCACAGACTCAGCACTGAGACCCACAGACTCAACATTGAGACCCACAGACTCAGCACTGAGACCCACAGACTCAGCACTGAGACCCACAGACTCAGCACTGAGACCCACAGACTCAACATTGAGACCCACAGACTCAGCACTGAGACCCACAGACTCAGCACTGAGACCCACAGACTCAGCATTGAGACCCACAGACTCAACACTGAGACCCACAGACTCAGCACTGAGACCCACAGACTCAGCACTGAGACCCACAGACTCAGCACTGAGACCCACAGACTCAACATTGAGACCCACAGACTCAACATTGAGACACACAGACTCAGCACTGAGACCCACAGACTCAGGGCTGAGACCCACAGACTCAACACTGAGACCCACAGACTCAACACTGAGACACACAGACTCAGCACTGAGACCCACAGACTCAGGGCTGAGACCCACAGACTCAACACTGAGACCCACAGACTCAGCACTGAGACCCACAGACTCAACACTGAGACCCACAGACTCAACACTGAGACCCACAGACTCAGCACTGAGACCCACAGACTCAGCGCTGAGACCCACAGACTCAACACTGAGACCCACAGACTCAACACTGAGACCCACAGACTCAACACTGAGACCCACAGACTCAGCGCTGAGACCCACAGACTCAACACTGAGACCCACAGACTCAACACTGAGACCCACAGACTCAGCGCTGAGACCCACAGACTCAACACTGAGACCCACAGACTCAACACTGAGACCCACAGACTCAACACTGAGACCCACAGACTCAGCGCTGAGACCCACAGACTCAGCACTGAGACCCACAGACTCAACACTGAGACCCACAGACTCAACACTGAGACCCACAGACTCAGCACTGAGACCCACAGACTCAACACTGAGACCCACAGACTCAACACTGAGACCCACAGACTCAACACTGAGACCCACAGACTCAGCGCTGAGACCCACAGACTCAACACTGAGACCCACAGACTCAACACTGAGACCCACAGACTCAGCGCTGAGACCCACAGACTCAACACTGAGACCCACAGACTCAACATTGAGACCCACAGACTCAGCACTGAGACCCACAGACTCAGCACTGAGACCCACAGACTCAGCGCTGAGACCCACAGACTCAGCACTGAGACCCACAGACTCAGCACTGAAACTCACAGACTCAGCACTGAGACCCACAGACTCAGCGCTGAGACCCACAGACTTAGCACTGAGACCCACAGACTCAGCACTGAGACCCACAGACTCAGCACTGAGACCCACAGACTCAGCACTGAGACCCACAGACTCAGCGCTGAGACCCACAGACTCAGCACTGAGACCCACAGACTCAGCACTGAGACCCACAGACTCAGCGCTGAGACCCACAGACTCAGCGCTGAGACCCACAGACTCAGCACTGAGACCCACAGACTCAGCACTGAGACCCACAGACTCAGCACTGAGACCCACAGACTCAGCACTGAGACCCACAGACTCAACACTGAGACCCACAGACTCAACACTGAGACCCACAGACTCAACACTGAGACCCACAGACTCAACACTGAGACCCACAGACTCAACACTGAGACCCACAGACTCAACACTGAGACCCACAGACTCAGCACTGAGACCCACAGACTCAGCACTGAGACCCACAGACTCAACACTGAGACCCACAGACTCAGCACTGAGACCCACAGACTCAACACTGAGACCCACAGACTCAACACTGAGACCCACAGACTCAACAATGAGACCCACAGACTCAACATTGAGACCCACAGACTCAACACTGAGACCCACAGACTCAACACTGAGACCCACAGACTCAACACTGAGACCCACAGACTCAACACTGAGACCCACAGACTCAACACTGAGACCCACAGACTCAACACTGAGACCCACAGACTCAACACTGAGACCCACAGACTCAACATTGAGACCCACAGACTCAACACTGAGACCCACAGACTCAACACTGAGACCCACAGACTCAGCACTGAGACCCACAGACTCAACACTGAGACCCACAGACTCAACATTGAGACCCACAGACTCAACACTGAGACCCACAGACTCAACACTGAGACCCACAGACTCAACACTGAGACCCACAGACTCAACACTGAGACCCACAGACTCAACACTGAGACCCACAGACTCAACACTGAGACCCACAGACTCAACACTGAGACCCACAGACTCAGCACTGAGACCCACAGACTCAACACTGAGACCCACAGACTCAACACTGAGACCCACAGACTCAGCACTGAGACCCACAGACTCAACACTGAGACCCACAGACTCAACACTGAGACCCACAGACTCAACACTGAGACCCACAGACTCAACACTGAGACCCACAGACTCAACACTGAGACCCACAGACTCAACACTGAGACTCAACACTGAGACCCACAGACTCAACACTGAGACCCACAGACTCAGCACTGAGACCCACAGACTCAACACTGAGACCCACAGACTCAACACTGAGACCCACAGACTCAGCACTGAGACCCACAGACTCAACACTGAGACCCACAGACTCAACACTGAGACCCACAGACTCAACACTGAGACCCACAGACTCAACACTGAGACCCACAGACTCAACACTGAGACCCACAGACTCAGCACTGAGACCCACAGACTCAGCACTGAGACCCACAGACTCAACACTGAGACCCACAGACTCAACACTGAGACCCACAGACTCAACACTGAGACCCACAGACTCAACACTGAGACCCACAGACTCAACACTGAGACCCACAGACTCAACACTGAGACCCACAGACTCAACACTGAGACCCACAGACTCAGCACTGAGACCCACAGACTCAACACTGAGACCCACAGACTCAACACTGAGACCCACAGACTCAACACTGAGACCCACAGACTCAGCACTGAGACCCACAGACTCAGCACTGAGACCCACAGACTCAACATCTGAGACCCACAGACTCAACACTGAGACCCACAGACTCAACACTGAGACCCACAGACTCACACTGAGACCCACAGACTCAACACTGAGACCCACAGACTCAACACTGAGACCACAGACTCAGCACTGAGACCCACAGACTCAACACTGAGACCCACAGACTCAACACTGAGACCCACAGACTCAACACTGAGACCCACAGACTCAGCGCTGAGACCCACAGACTCAACACTGAGACCCACAGACTCAGCACTGAGACCCACAGACTCAGCACTGAGACCCACAGACTCAGCGCTGAGACCCACAGACTCAACACTGAGACCCACAGACTCAACATTGAGACCCACAGACTCAGCGCTGAGACCCACAGACTCAACACTGAGACCCACAGACTCAACACTTGAGACCCACAGACTCAGCACTGAGACCCACAGACTCAACACTGAGACCCACAGACTCAGCACTGAGACCCACAGACTCAGCACTGAGACCACAGACTCAGCCTGAGACCCACAGACTCAACACTGAGACCCACAGACTCAACACTGAGACCCACAGACTCAGCTCTGAGACCCACAGACTCAGCACTGAGACCCACAGACTCAGCACTGAGACCCACAGACTCAGACACTGAGACCCACAGACTCAACACTGAGACCCACAGACTCAGCACTGAGACCCACAGACTCAGCACTGAGACCCACAGACTCAGCACTGAGACCCACAGACTCAGCACTGAGACCCACAGACTCAGCCTGAGACCCACAGACTCAACACTGAGACCCACAGACTCAGCACTGAGACCCACAGACTCAGCACTGAGACCCACAGACTCAGCACTGAGACCCACAGACTCAGCACTGAGACCCACAGACTCAGCACTGAGACCCACAGACTCAACACTGAGACCCACAGACTCAGCACTGAGACCCACAGACTCAGCACTGAGACCCACAGACTCAGCACTGAGACCCACAGACTCAGCACTGAGACCCACAGACTCACCACTGAGACCCACAGACTCAGCACTGAGACCCACAGACTCAGCACTGAGACCCACAGACTCACACTGAGACCCACAGACTCACACCTGAGACCCACAGACTCAGCATGAGACCCACAGACTCAGCACTGAGACCCACAGACTCAGCACTGAGACCCACAGACTCACACTGAGACCCACAGACTCAGCACTGAGACCCACAGACTCAGCCTGAGACCCACAGACTCAGCGCTGAGACCCACAGACTCAGCACCCAGAGACTCAGCACTGAGACCCACAGACTCAACACTGAGACCCACAGACTCAGCACTGAGACCCACAGACTCAGCACTGAGACCCCACAGACTCAGCACTGAGACCCACAGACTCAGCACTGAGACCCACAGACTCAACACTGAGACCCACAGACTCAGCACTGAGACCCACAGACTCAGCACTGAGACCCACAGACTCAACACTGAGACCCACAGACTCAACACTGAGACCCACAGACTCAGCACTGAGACCCACAGACTCAACACTGAGACCCACAGACTCAGCACTGAGACCCACAGACTCAACACTGAGACCCACAGACTCAGCACTGAGACCCACAGACTCAACACTGAGACCCACAGACTCAGCATGAGACCCACAGACTCAGCCTGAGACCCACAGACTCAGCACTGAGACCCACAGACTCACACTGAGACCCACAGACTCAACACTGAGACCCACAGACTCAGCACTGAGACCACAGACTCAGCACTGAGACCCACAGACTCAACACTGAGACCCACAGACTCAGCACTGAGACCCACAGACTCAGCACTGAGACCCACAGACTCAGCACTGAGACCCACAGACTCAACACTGAGACCCACAGACTCAACACTGAGACCCACAGACTCAGCACTGAGACCCACAGACTCAACACTGAGACCCACAGACTCAGCACTGAGACCCACAGACTCAGCACTGAGACCCACAGACTCAACAATGAGACCCACAGACTCAACACTGAGACCCACAGACTCAACACTGAGACCCACAGACTCAGCACTGAGACTCATAGACTCAGCACTGAAACCCACAGACTCAACACTGAGACCCACAGACTCAGCACTGACCCACAGACTCAACACTGAGACCC
>NW_027621820.1:0-17626 GCF_964198595.1 Lampetra fluviatilis | reverse complement strand
GGTGGTGAGTGGTGGTGGTGAGTGGTGGTGGTGAGTGGTGGTGGTGGTGGTGGTGGTGGTGAGTGGTGGTGGTGAGTGGTGGTGGTGAGCGGTGGTGGTGAGTGGTGGTGGTGAGTGGTGGTGGTGAGTGGTGGTGGTGAGTGGTGGTGGTGAGTGGTGGTGGTGAGTGGTGGTGGTGAGTGGTGGTGGTGAGTGGTGGTGAGTGGTGGTGAGTGGTGGCGTGAGTGGTGGTGAGCGGTGGTGGTGAGTGGTGGTGGTGAGTGGTGGTGGTGGTGGTGAGTGGTGGTGGTGAGCGGTGGTGGTGAGTGGTGGTGGTGAGTGGTGGTGGTGAGTGGTGGTGGTGGTGGTGAGTGGTGGTGAGCGGTGGTGGTGAGTGGTGGTGGGTGAGTGGTGGTGGTGGTGGTGAGTGGTGGTGAGCGGTGGTGGTGAGTGGTGGTGGTGGTGGTGAGTGGTGGTGAGCGGTGGTGGTGAGCGGTGGTGGTGAGTGGTGGTGGTGAGTGGTGGTGGTGAGTGGTGGTGAGCGGTGGTGGTGAGTGGTGGTGGTGAGTGGTGGTGGTGGTGGTGAGTGGTGGTGAGTGGTGGTGAGTGGTGGTGGTGAGTGGTGGTGGTGGTGGTGAGTGGTGGTGGTGAGCGGTGGTGGTGGTGGTGGTGGTGGTGGTGAGCAGTGGTGGTGGTGGTGGTGGTGGTGGTGAGTGGTGGTGGTGGTGGTGAGTGGTGGTGGTGGTGGTGGTGGTGAGCAGTGGTGGTGGTGGTGGTGGTGGTGGTGGTGGTGGTGGTGGTGGTGGTGGTGGTGGTGGTGGTGGTGGTGGTGGTGGTGGTGGTGGTGGTGGTGGTGGTGGTGAGTGGTGGTGGTGGTGAGTGGTGGTGGTGGTGGTGGTGGTGAGCGGTGGTGGTGAGTGGTGGTGGTGGTGGTGAGTGGTGGTGGTGGTGGTGAGTGGTGGTGGTGAGTGGTGGTGGTGAGTGGTGAGTGGTGGTGGTGGTGGTGGTGGTGGTGAGTGGTGGTGGTGAGTGGTGAGTGGTGGTGGTGGTGGTGGTGGTGAGTGGTGAGTGGTGGTGGTGAGTGGTGGTGGTGGTGGTGAGTGGTGGTGGTGAGTGGTGAGTGGTGGTGGTGAGTGGTGGTGGTGAGTGGTGAGCGGTGGTGGTGGTGGTGGTGAGTGGTGGTGGTGGTGGTGAGTGGTGGTGGTGAGTGGTGAGTGGTGGTGGTGGTGGTGGTGAGTGGTGGTGGTGGTGGTGAGTGGTGGTGGTGAGTGGTGAGTGGTGGTGGTGAGTGGTGGTGGTGAGTGGTGAGTGGTGGTGGTGAGTGGTGGTGGTGAGTGGTGGTGGTGGTGGTGGTGGTGAGTGGTGGTGGTGGTGGTGAGTGGTGGTGGTGGTGAGTGGTGGTGGTGAGTGGTGAGTGGTGGTGGTGAGTGGTGAGTGGTGGTGGTGAGCGGTGAGTGGTGGTGGTGGTGGTGGTGAGTGGTGGTGGTGGTGGTGAGTGGTGGTGGTGAGTGGTGAGTGGTGGTGGTGAGTGGTGGTGGTGAGTGGTGAGTGGTGGTGGTGAGTGGTGGTGGTGAGTGGTGGTGGTGGTGGTGGTGGTGAGTGGTGGTGGTGGTGGTGAGTGGTGGTGGTGGTGAGTGGTGGTGGTGAGTGGTGGTGGTGAGTGGTGGTGGTGAGTGGTGGTGGTGAGTGGTGGTGGTGAGTGGTGGTGGTGAGCGGTGGTGGTGAGTGGTGGTGGTGAGTGGTGGTGGTGAGTGGTGGTGGTGAGTGGTGGTGGTGAGTGGTGGTGGTGAGTGGTGGTGAGTGGTGGTGGTGAGTGGTGGTGGTGAGTGGTGGTGGTGAGTGGTGGTGGTGAGTGGTGGTGGTGGTGGTGGTGAGTGGTGGTGAGTGGTGGTGGTGAGTGGTGGTGGTGAGTGGTGGTGGTGAGTGGTGGTGGTGAGCGGTGGTGGTGGTGATGGTGGTGGTGGTGGTGGTGGTGGTGGTGAGCGGTGGTGGTGGTGGTGGTGGTGGTGGTGGTGAGCGGTGGTGGTGGTGAGTGGTGGTGGTGGTGGTGGTGGTGAGCGGTGGTGGTGGTGGTGGTGGTGGTGGTGGTGGTGGTGGTGAGTGGTGGTGGTGGTGAGTGGTGAGTGGTGGTGGTGGTGAGTGGTGGTGGTGGTGGTGGTGGTGGTGGTGGTGAGTGGTGGTGAGTGGTGGTGGTGAGCGGTGGTGGTGGTGAGTGGTGGTGGTGGTGGTGGTGGTGAGCGGTGGTGGTGGTGAGTGGTGGTGAGTGGTGGTGGTGGTGGTGGTGGTGAGCGGTGGTGGTGGTGGTGAGTGGTGGTGGTGGTGAGTGGTGGTGGTGGTGAGTTGTGGTGGTGGTGAGTGGTAGTAGTTGTGAGTGAAAAGGTGATGCTGCTTTCGTGAGGGATGAGCCCCCCCCCCCTCCCCCCAGCCCCCCCCTCCCAGCCCAGCCCCCCCCCCAGCCCAGCCCCCCCCCCCCAGCCCAGCCCAGCCCAGCCCAGCCCCCCCCAGCCCAGCCCCCCCCAGCCCAGCCCAGCCCCCCCCCCCAGCCCAGCCCCCCCCCCCCCGTGTCTCACCTCTGGGTCCAGGTTACTGACAAGAAGCACTGGGCTGGTGACGTTGCCATCCATCATCGGAGGTTGTCCACCCAGAGGCAGCCCCCCCCCCAGCCCAGCCCAGCCCAGCCCCCCCCAGCCCAGCCCCCCCCAGCCCAGCCCAGCCCCCCCCCCCAGCCCAGCCCCCCCCCCCCCGTGTCTCACCTCTGGGTCCAGGTTACTGACAAGAAGCACTGGGCTGGTGACGTTGCCATCCATCATCGGAGGTTGTCCACCCAGAGGCAGCCCCAGCCCCATCGGGGGGGAGGAGCCCATGGACATTTGAGACATCGCTGGGACAGGGAGACACGGAGAGACACGGAGAGACACGGAGACACGGAGAGACACAGAGACAGGGACACGGACACAGAGACAGAGACACAGACACACACGGACACGGAGACACAGAGACAGAGACACGGAGACACAGAGACACACAGAGACACGGAGACACAGAGACACAGAGACACAGAGAGACAGAGACACAGAGACACAGAGACACAGACACACAGAGACACGGAGACACAGAGACACGGAGACACACACACAGAGACACACACACAGACACGCACACAGAGACACGGACACAGAGACACAGAGACACAGAGACAGGGACACACAGAGACACGGAGACACGGACACACGGAGACACAGAGACACGGACAGAGACACACACACAGAGACACGGAGACACACACACAGAGACACACACACAGAGACACGGACACACGGAGACACAGAGACACACGGACACAGAGACACACGGACACAGAGACACACGGACACAGAGACACAGAGACAGAGAGACAGAGACACAGACACAGACAGAGACACAGAGACACAGAGACAGAGAGACAGAGACACAGAGACACAGAGACACGGACACAGAGACAGGGACACAGAAACACACACACAGAGACACACACACAGAGAGACACAGAGACACGGACACACAGATACACACACACAGAGACACAGAGACACGGACACACAGAGACACAGAGACACAGAGACACACACACAGAGACACAGAGACACGCACACACCAATAACAAAGATCTCCCGTGTAGCCTCTCGCTCACCCACCCACTCAACCACTCACTCACTCAACCACTCACCCACTCACCCACCCAACCACTCAACCACTCACCCACTCAACCACTCACCCACTCAACCACTCACCCACTCAACCACTCACCCACTCACTCAACCACTCACTCACTCAACCACTCACCCACTCACCCACCCAACCACTCAACCACTCACCCACTCAACCACTCACCCACTCACCCACTCAACCACTCACCCACTCAACCACTCACCCACTCACTCAACCACTCACTCACTCAACCACTCACCCACCCAACCACTCAACCACTCAACCACTCACCCACCCAACCACTCAACCACTCAACCACTCACCCACTCACTCAACCACTCACTCACTCAACCACTCACCCACCCAACCACTCACCCACTCAACCACTCACTCACTCACTCACCCACACACTCACCCACCCACCCACTCACTCATTCACTCACCCACCCACCCACCCACTCACCCACCCACTCACCCACTCACTCACCCACCCACCCACCCACCCACTCACTCACACACCCACCCACCCACTCACCCACCCACCCACCCACTCACTCACTCACTCACCCACCCACCCACTCACCCACCCACTCACTCAACCACCCACCCACTCACTCACCCACCCACCCACCTACCCACCCACCTACCCACTCACCCACCCACTCACCCACTCACCCACTCACTCACTCACCCACCCACTCACCCACCCACCCACTCACCGACCCACTCACCCACCCACTCACCCACCCACCCACTCACCGACCCACTCACCCACCCACTCACCCACTCACTCACCCACTCACCCACTCACCCACCCACCCACCCACCCACCCACCCACCCACTCACCCACCCACCCACCCACTCACCCACCAACCCACCCACTCACCCACCCACCCACCCACTCACTCACCCACCCACTCACTCACCCACCCCCTCAACCACTCACTCACCCACCCACCCACCCACTCACCCACCCACCCACCCACTCACTCACTCACTCACTCACCCACCCACCCACCCACCCACCCACTCACTCACCCACCCACTCACCCACCCACCCACCCACCCACTCACCCACCCACCCACTCACCCACCAACCCACCCACCCACCAACCCACCCACTCACCCACCCACCCACCCACTCACTCACCCCCTCAACCACTCACTCACCCACCCACCCACTCACCCACCCACCCACTCACTCACTCACCCACCCACCCACCCACTCACTCACCCACCCACCCACCCACTCACCCACCCACCCACCCACTCACCCACCCACTCACCCACCCACCCACCCACCCACCCACTCACCCACCCACTCACCCACTCACCCACCCACCCACCCACCCACCCACTCACCCACCCACTCACTCACCCACCCACCCACCCACTCACTCACCCACTCACTCACCCACTCACTCACCCACCCACCCACCCACTCACTCACCCACCCACCCACCCACCCACCCACCCACCCACTCACCCACCCACCCACTCACCCACCCACTCACCCACCCACCCACCCACTCACCCACCCACCCACCCACCCACTCACCCACCCACTCACCCACCCACTCACCCACCCACCCACCCACCCACTCACCCACCTACTCACCCACCCACTCACCCACCCACCCACTCACCCGTTGGGGAGCTGTTTCCATAGTGGGAGGACTTGAGGAATGGGTTTCCCAGCAGGCCGGCTGAAGCCGGAGTTCCTACTCACAGCGCCACAGACAAAACAAAGGTGACCCGCGTAGCCTTGACCAGACGGCAGGGGCAAGTGATGTTAGCGAGCACCCACTCACCCACCCACCCACTCACTCACCCACCCACCCACCCACCCACCCACTCACCCACCCACTCACCCACCCACCCACCCACCCACTCACCCACCCACCCACCCACTCACCCACCCACCCACCCACTCACCCACCCACCCACCCACTCACCCACCCACCCACCCACTCACCCACCCACCCACCCACCCACTCACCCACCCACCCACTCACCCACCCACTCACTCACCCACCCACTCAACCACCCACCCACTCACCCACCCACTCACCCACCCACCCACCCACCCACCCACCCACTCACCCACCCACCCACCCACCCACCCACCCACTCACCCACCCACCCACTCACCCACCCACTCACTCACTCACCCACCCACCCACTCACCCACCCACTCACCCACCCACCCACCCACTCACCCACCCACCCACCCACCCACTCACCCACCCACCCACTCACCCACCCACTCAACCACCCACCCACCCACTCACTCACCCACCCACTCACCCACCCACCCACTCACCCACCCACCCACTCACCCACCCACTCACCCACCCACCCACTCACCCACCTACCCACCCACCTACCCACCCACCCACTCACCCACCCACTCACCCACCCACCCACTCACCCACCCACTCACCCACCCACCCACTCACCCACCCACCCACCCACTCACCCACCCACCCACCCACTCACCCACCTACCCACCCACCTACCCACCCACCCACCCACTCACCCACCCACTCACTCACCCACCCACTCACCCACCCACCCACTCACCCACTCACCCACTCACCCACCCACCCACCCCCCCCCCACACTCACCAAGCAATGAGTTTTCCCCCATGCCCGACGCTCCAACCCCGCCAAGACCGCTCATCCCAGCCGCGTGCATCATCAGCTGCTGCTGCTGCTGATGATGCAGCTGCTGCTGCTGCTGCTGCTGTTGCTGGTGGTGGTGGTGGTGGTAGGGGAGCTGTGGACCTCCGCCTAGGCCTAAGCCTCCTCCGCCTAGGCCCAGGCTCCCGCCTCCTCCACCGCCTAGGCCTAAGCCTCCTCCGCCTAGGCCTAAACCTAGGCCTCCTCCTCCGCCTCCGCCTCCGCCTAGGCCGATTTGGCCCGGTTGCCCCCCGCCGCTGGGCAGGTCGGAGCGAGTGTAGTCGCGGCTCTTGTCGTTGTTGTACTTAACGTTGAGCGCGAGCAGCTTGGAGAAGCCCACGCGCAGGGTGCAGCAGCCGTTGTAGATGTGCTGCCCGTCCAGTGTCTGGGTGGTACACACACAGTACACACACACAGTACACACAGTACACACACACACAGTGTACACACACACACAGTGTACACACACACACGGTGTACACACAGTACACACACACACACACAGTACACCCACGCGCAGGGTGCAGCAGCCGTTGTAGATGTGCTGCCCGTCCAGTGTCTGGGTGGTACACACAGTACACACACACACACACAGTACACCCACACACACACAGTACACACACACATGCAGTGTACACACAGTACACACAGTACACACACACACAGTACACACACACAGTACACACAGTACACACACACACAGTGTACACACACACACGGTGTACACATGGTACACACACGGTGTACACATGGTACACACACACACACACAGTACACCCACGCGCAGGGTGCAGCAGCCGTTGTAGATGTGCTGCCCGTCCAGTGTCTGGGTGGTACACACAGTACACACACACACAGTACACCCACACAGTGTACACACAGTACACACACACAGTACACACACACACACACGGTACACACACACAGTACACACACACACACACAGTACACACACACAGTACACACACGGTACACACACACAGTACACACAGTACACACACACACAGTACACACACAGTACACACACACACACACAGTACACCCACACAGTGTACACACAGTACACACACACAGTACACACACACACACACAGTACACACACACAGTACACACACGGTACACACACGGTACACACACACGGTACACACACACAGTACACACACAGTACACACACACAGTACACACACACAGTACACACACACACACACAGTACACACACAGTACACACACACAGTACACACACACACACACAGTACACACACACAGTACACACACACACAGTACACACACAGTACACACACAGTACACACACAGTACACACACACAGTACACACACACAATACACACACACAGTACACACACAGTACACACACACAGTACACACACACACACACAGTACACACACAGTACACACACACAGTACACACACAGTACACACACACACACACACAGTACACACACACACAGTACACACACAGTACACACACACAGTACACACACAGTACACACACACACACACACAGTACACACACACACACACACAGTACACACACACACACACACAGTACACACACAGTACACACACACAGTACACACACAGTACACACACACACACACACAGTACACACACGCGCAGGGTGCAACAGCCATTGTAGATGTGCTGCCCGTCCAGCGTCTGGGTGGTGTAGTACACACACAGTACACATGGTACACACACGGTACACACACACAGTACACACACACACAGTATACACACACACACACAGTACACACACACACAGTACACATGGTACACACACGGTACACACACACAGTACACACACACACAGTATACACACACACACACAGTACACACACACACAGTACACATGGTACACACACGGTACACACACACAGTACACATGGTACACACACGGTACACACACACAGTACACACACACACAGTACACACACACAGTACACACACACACAGTATACACACATGTATGAGTGAGTGTGTGAGTGAGTGAGTGAGTGTATGAGTGAGTGTATGAGTGAGTGTGTGAGTGAGTGTATGAGTGAGTGAGTGTATGAGTGAGTGTATGAGTGAGTGTGTGAGTGAGTGTATGAGTGAGTGTGTGAGTGAGTGTATGAGTGAGTGTGTGAGTGAGTGTATGAGTGAGTGTGTGAGTGAGTGTATGAGTGAGTGTGTGAGTGAGTGTATGAGTGAGTGTGTGAGTGAGTGTATGAGTGAGTGTGTGAGTGAGTGTATGAGTGAGTGTGTGAGTGAGTGTATGAGTGAGTGTGTGAGTGAGTGTATGAGTGAGTGTGTGAGTGAGTGTATGAGTGAGTGTGTGAGTGAGTGTATGAGTGAGTGTATGAGTGAGTGTATGAGTGAGTAAGTGTGTGAGCGAGTGTATGAGTGAGTGTGTGAGTGAGTGTATGAGTGAGTAAGTGTGTGAGTGAGTGTATGAGTGAGTGTGTGAGTGAGTGTATGAGTGAGTGTGTGAGTGAGTGTATGAGTGTGTGAGTGAGTGTATGAGTGAGTAAGTGTGTGAGCGAGTGTATGAGTGAGTGTGTGAGTGAGTGTATGAGTGAGTGTATGAGTGAGTGTGTGAGTGAGTGTATGAGTGAGTGTGTGAGTGAGTGTATGAGTGAGTGTATGAGTGAGTGTATGAGTGAGTAAGTGTGTGAGCGAGTGTATGAGTGAGTGTGTGAGTGAGTGTATGAGTGAGTGTGTGAGTGAGTGTATGAGTGAGTGTGTGAGTGAGTGTATGAGTGAGTGTGTGAGTGAGTGTATGAGTGAGTGTGTGAGTGAGTGTATGAGTGAGTGAGTGAGTGTATGAGTGAGTGTGTGAGTGAGTGTATGAGTGAGTGTGTGAGTGAGTGTATGAGTGAGTGAGTGTGTGAGTGAGTGTATGAGTGAGTGTGTGAGTGAGTGTATGAGTGAGTAAGTGTGTGAGCGAGTGTATGAGTGAGTGAGTGTATGAGTGAGTGTATGAGTGAGTGTGTGAGTGAGTGTATGAGTGAGTGTGTGAGTGAGTGTATGAGTGAGTGTGTGAGTGAGTGTATGAGTGAGTGTGTGAGTGAGTGTATGAGTGAGTGTGTGAGTGAGTGTATGAGTGAGTGTGTGAGTGAGTGTATGAGTGAGTGTGTGAGTGAGTGTATGAGTGAGTGTGTGAGTGAGTGTATGAGTGAGTGTGTGAGTGAGTGTATGAGTGAGTGTGTGAGTGAGTGTATGAGTGAGTGTGTGAGTGAGTGTATGAGTGAGTGTGTGAGTGAGTGTATGAGTGAGTGTGTGAGTGAGTGTATGAGTGAGTGTGTGAGTGAGTGTATGAGTGAGTGTGTGAGTGAGTGTATGAGTGAGTGAGTGAGTGTATGAGTGAGTGTGTGAGTGAGTGTATGAGTGAGTGTGTGAGTGAGTGTATGAGTGAGTGTGTGAGTGAGTGTATGAGTGAGTGTGTGAGTGAGTGTATGAGTGAGTGTGTGAGTGAGTGTATGAGTGAGTGTGTGAGTGAGTGTATGAGTGAGTGTGTGAGTGAGTGTATGAGTGAGTGTGTGAGTGAGTGTATGAGTGAGTGTGTGAGTGAGTGTATGAGTGAGTGTGTGAGTGAGTGTATGAGTGAGTGAGTGAGTGTATGAGTGAGTGTGTGAGTGAGTGTATGAGTGAGTGTGTGAGTGAGTGTATGAGTGAGTGTGTGAGTGAGTGTATGAGTGAGTGTGTGAGTGAGTGTATGAGTGAGTGTGTGAGTGAGTGTATGAGTGAGTGAGTGTATGAGTGAGTGAGTGTATGAGTGAGTGAGTGAGTGTATGAGTGAGTGTATGAGTGAGTGTATGAGTGAGTGAGTGTATGAGTGAGTGAGTGTATGAGTGAGTGAGTGAGTGTATGAGTGTATGAGTGAGTGAGTGTATGAGTGAGTGAGTGTATGAGTAAGTGTGTGAGTGAGTGTATGAGTGAGTGAGTGTATGAGTGAGTGTGTGAGTGAGTGTATGAGTGAGTGTATGAGTGAGTGTATGAGTGAGTGTGTGAGTGTATGAGTGAGTGTGTGAGTGAGTGTATGAGTGAGTGTGTGAGTGAGTGTATGAGTGAGTGTGTGAGTGAGTGTATGAGTGAGTGTGTGAGTGAGTGTATGAGTGAGTGTGTGAGTGAGTGTATGAGTGAGTGTGTGAGTGAGTGTATGAGTGAGTGTGTGAGTGAGTGTATGAGTGAGTGTGTGAGTGAGTGTATGAGTGAGTGTGTGAGTGAGTGTATGAGTGAGTGTGTGAGTGAGTGTATGAGTGAGTGTGTGAGTGAGTGTATGAGTGAGTGAGTGTATGAGTGAGTGTGTGAGTGAGTGTATGAGTGAGTGAGTGTATGAGTGAGTGAGTGTATGAGTGAGTGTATGAGTGTGTGAGTGAGTGTATGAGTGAGTGTATGAGTGAGTGAGTGTATGAGTGAGTGAGTGTATGAGTGAGTGAGTGTATGAGTGAGTGAGTGTATGAGTGAGTGAGTGTATGAGTGAGTAAGTGTGTGAGCGAGTGTATGAGTGAGTGAGTGTATGAGTGAGTGTATGAGTGTGTGAGTGAGTGTATGAGTGAGTGTATGAGTGAGTAAGTGTGTGAGCGAGTGAGTGTATGAGTGAGTGAGTGAGTGTATGAGTGAGTGTATGAGTGAGTGTATGAGTGAGTGAGTGTATGAGTGAGTGAGTGTATGAGTGAGTGAGTGAGTGTATGAGTGAGTGTATGAGTGAGTGTATGAGTGAGTGAGTGTATGAGTGAGTGAGTGTATGAGTGAGTGAGTGAGTGTATGAGTGTATGAGTGAGTGAGTGTATGAGTGAGTGAGTGTATGAGTGAGTAAGTGTGTGAGTGAGTGTATGAGTGAGTGAGTGTATGAGTGAGTGTATGAGTGAGTGTATGAGTGAGTGTATGAGTGAGTGAGTGTATGAGTGAGTGAGTGTATGAGTGAGTAAGTGTGTGAGCGAGTGTATGAGTGAGTGAGTGTATGAGTGAGTGTATGAGTGAGTGTGTGAGTGAGTGTATGAGTGAGTGTGTGAGTGAGTGTATGAGTGAGTGTGTGAGTGAGTGTATGAGTGAGTGTGTGAGTGAGTGTATGAGTGAGTGTGTGAGTGAGTGTATGAGTGAGTGTGTGAGTGAGTGTATGAGTGAGTGTGTGAGTGAGTGTATGAGTGAGTGTGTGAGTGAGTGTATGAGTGAGTGTGTGAGTGAGTGTATGAGTGAGTGTGTGAGTGAGTGTATGAGTGAGTGAGTGTATGAGTGAGTGTGTGAGTGAGTGTATGAGTGAGTGAGTGTATGAGTGAGTGTATGAGTGTGTGAGTGAGTGTATGAGTGAGTGTATGAGTGAGTGAGTGTATGAGTGAGTGAGTGTATGAGTGAGTGAGTGTATGAGTGAGTGAGTGTATGAGTGAGTGAGTGTATGAGTGAGTAAGTGTGTGAGCGAGTGTATGAGTGAGTGAGTGTATGAGTGAGTGTATGAGTGTGTGAGTGAGTGTATGAGTGAGTGTATGAGTGAGTGTATGAGTGAGTAAGTGTGTGAGCGAGTGTATGAGTGAGTGAGTGTATGAGTGTGTGAGTGAGTGTATGAGTGAGTGTATGAGTGTGTGAGTGAGTGTATGAGTGAGTGTATGAGTGAGTGTATGAGTGAGTAAGTGTGTGAGCGAGTGAGTGTATGAGTGAGTGAGTGAGTGTATGAGTGAGTGTATGAGTGAGTGTATGAGTGAGTGAGTGTATGAGTGAGTGAGTGTATGAGTGAGTGAGTGAGTGAGTGTATGAGTGAGTGAGTGTATGAGTGAGTGAGTGTATGAGTGAGTGAGTGAGTGTATGAGTGAGTGTATGAGTGAGTGTATGAGTGAGTGAGTGTATGAGTGAGTGAGTGTATGAGTGAGTGAGTGTATGAGTGAGTGTATGAGTGAGTGAGTGTATGAGTGAGTGAGTGTATGAGTGAGTGAGTGAGTGTATGAGTGAGTGTATGAGTGAGTGTATGAGTGAGTGAGTGTATGAGTGAGTGAGTGTATGAGTGAGTGAGTGAGTGTATGAGTGTATGAGTGAGTGAGTGTATGAGTGAGTGAGTGTATGAGTGAGTAAGTGTGTGAGTGAGTGTATGAGTGAGTGAGTGTATGAGTGAGTGTATGAGTGAGTGTATGAGTGAGTGAGTGTATGAGTGAGTGAGTGTATGAGTGAGTAAGTGTGTGAGCGAGTGTATGAGTGAGTGAGTGTATGAGTGAGTGTATGAGTGTGTGAGTGAGTGTATGAGTGAGTGTATGAGTGAGTGTATGAGTGAGTGTATGAGTGAGTGAGTGAGTGTATGAGTGAGTGAGTGTATGAGTGAGTGAGTGAGTGTATGAGTGAGTGAGTGTATGAGTGTGTGAGTGTATGAGTGAGTGAGTGAGTGTATGAGTGAGTGAGTGTATGAGTGAGTGAGTGTATGAGTGAGTGTATGAGTGAGTGAGTGTGTGAGTGAGTGTATGAGTGAGTGTATGAGTGAGTGTATGAGTGAGTGTATGAGTGAGTGAGTGTATGAGTGAGTGAGTGTATGAGTGAGTGAGTGTATGAGTGAGTGAGTGTATGTGTGAGCGAGTGTATGAGTGAGTGTATGAGTGAGTGAGTGTATGAGTGAGTGTATGAGTGTGTGAGTGAGTGTATGAGTGAGTGTATGAGTGAGTAAGTGTGTGAGCGAGTGTATGAGTGAGTGAGTGTATGAGTGAGTGAGTGTATGAGTGAGTAAGTGTGTGAGTGAGTGTATGAGTGAGTGAGTGTATGAGTGAGTGTATGAGTGTGTGAGTGAGTGTATGAGTGAGTGTATGAGTGAGTGTATGAGTGAGTGAGTGTATGAGTGAGTGAGTGTATGAGTGAGTAAGTGTGTGAGCGAGTGTATGAGTGAGTGAGTGTATGAGTGAGTGTATGAGTGTGTGAGTGAGTGTATGAGTGAGTGTATGAGTGAGTGTATGAGTGAGTGTATGAGTGAGTGAGTGAGTGTATGAGTGAGTGAGTGTATGAGTGAGTGAGTGAGTGTATGAGTGAGTGAGTGTATGAGTGTGTGAGTGTATGAGTGAGTGAGTGAGTGTATGAGTGAGTGAGTGAGTGTATGAGTGAGTGAATGTGTGAGTGAGTGTATGAGTGAGTGAGTGAGTGTATGAGTGAGTGAGTGTATGAGTGAGTGAGTGAGTGTATGAGTGAGTGAGTGTATGAGTGTGTGAGTATATGAGTGAGTGAGTGAGTGTATGAGTGCGTGAGTGAGTGTATGAGTGAGTGAATGTGTGAGTGAGTGTATGAGTGAGTGAGTGAGTGTATGAGTGAGTGAGTGTATGAGTGAGTGTATGAGTGAGTGAGTGTATGAGTGAGTGTATGAGTGAGTGTATGAGTGAGTGAGTGTATGAGTGAGTGTATGAGTGAGTGTGTGAGTGAGTGAGTGTATGAGTGAGTGTATGAGTGAGTGAGTGTATGAGTGAGTGTATGAGTGAGTGAGTGTATGAGTGAGTGAGTGTGTGAGTGAGTGAGTGTATGAGTGAGTAAGTGTGTGAGCGAGTGAGTGGATGAGTGAGTGAGTGTATGAGTGAGTGAATGTATGAGTGAGTGAGTGTGTGAGCGAGTGAGTGTATGAGTGAGTGTATGAGTGAGTGACTGAGTGAGTGAGTGTATGAGTGAGTGAGTATATGAGTGAGTGACTGAGTGAGTGAGTGTATGAGTGAGTGAGTGTATGAGTGAGTGAGTGAGTGTATGAGTGAGTGAGTGAGTGTATGAGTGAGTGTATGAGTGAGTGTGTGAGCGAGTGAGTGTATGAGTGAGTGTATGAGTGAGTGAGTGTATGAGTGAGTGAGTGTATGAGTGAGTGAGTGAGTGTATGAGTGAGTGAGTGTATGAGTGAGTGTATGAGTGAGTGACTGAGTGAGTGAGTGTATGAGTGAGTGAGTGTATGAGTGAGTGAGTGAGTGTGTGAGCGAGTGAGTGTATGAGTGAGTGACTGAGTGAGTGAGTGAGTGTATGAGTGAGTGAGTGTATGAGTGAGTGACTGAGTGAGTGAGTGAGTGTATGAGTCAGTGAGTGTATGAGTGAGTAAGTGTGTGAGTGAGTAAGTGTGTGAGCGAGTAAGTGTATGAGTGAGTGAGTGAGTGACTGAGTGAGTGAGTGAGTGTATGAGTGAGTGAGTGTATGAGTGAGTGAATGTATGAGTGAGTGAGTGTATGAGTGAGTGAGTGTATGAGTGAGTGAGTGAGTGACTGAGTGAGTGAGTGAGTGGATGAGTGAGTGAGTGTATGAGTGAGTGAATGTATGAGTGAGTGAGTGTATGAGTGAGTGAGTGTATGAGTGAGTGACTGAGTGAGTGAGTGTATGAGTGAGTGAGTGTATGAGTGAGTGAGTGTATGAGTGAGTGACTGAGTGAGTGAGTGAGTGTATGAGTGAGTGAGTGAGTGTATGAGTGAGTGAGTGAGTGTATGAGTGAGTGAGTGTGTGAGCGAGTGAGTGTATGAGTGAGTGAGTGTATGAGTGAGTGAGTGTATGAGTGAGTGAGTGAGTGTATGAGTGAGTGAGTGTATGAGTGGGTGAGTGTATGAGTGAGTGTATGAGTGAGTGAGTGTATGAGTGAGTGAGTGTATGAGTGAGTGACTGAGTGAGTGAGTGTATGAGTGAGTGAGTGTATGAGTGGGTGAGTGTATGAGTGAGTGAGTGTGTGAGCGAGTGAGTGTATGAGTGAGTGAGTGTATGAGTGAGTGTGTGAGCGAGTGAGTGTATGAGTGAGTGAGTGTATGAGTGAGTGAGTGTATGAGTGAGTGACTGAGTGAGTGAGTGAGTGTATGAGTGAGTGAGTGAGTGTATGAGTGAGTGAGTGAGTGTATGAGTGAGTGAGTGTGTGAGCGAGTGAGTGTATGAGTGAGTGAGTGTATGAGTGAGTGAGTGTATGAGTGAGTGAGTGAGTGTATGAGTGAGTGAGTGTATGAGTGAGTGAGTGTATGAGTGAGTGAGTGTATGAGTGAGTGTATGAGTGAGTGAGTGTATGAGTGAGTGAGTGTATGAGTGAGTGACTGAGTGAGTGAGTGAGTGTATGAGTGAGTGAGTGTATGAGTGGGTGAGTGTATGAGTGAGTGAGTGTGTGAGCGAGTGAGTGTATGAGTGAGTGAGTGTGTGAGTGTGTAAGTGTGTAAGTGAGTGAGTGTGTGTATGAGTGAGTGTATGAGTGAGTGAGTGTATGAGTGAGTGTGTATGAGTGAGTGTATGAGTGAGTGAGTGTATGAGTGAGTGTATGAGTGAGTGTATGAGTGAGTGTATGAGTGAGTGAGTGTATGAGTGAGTGAGTGAGTGTGTGAGTGAGTGTATGAGTGAGTGTATGAGTGAGTGAGTGTATGAGTGAGTGAGTGAGTGTGTGAGTGAGTGAGTGTCACCTGCTTAGCCTGCAGAGCTTGGTGTGGTTCTGCAAACTGCATGAGGCTCTGGAACTGGTTGTTCTTGGTGAGTGAGTGAGTGTATGAGTGAGTGAGTGTGTGAGTGAGTGAGTGTATGAGTGAGTGTATGAGTGAGTGAGTGAGTGAGTGTATGAGTGAGTGAGTGTATGAGTGTATGAGTGAGTGTATGAGTGAGTGAGTGTATGAGTGAGTGAGTGTATGAGTGAGTGTATGAGTGAGTGAGTGTATGAGTGAGTGAGTGAGTGTATGAGTGTATGAGTGAGTGTATGAGTGAGTGAGTGTATGAGTGAGTGTATGAGTGAGTGTATGAGTGAGTGAGTGTATGAGTGAGTGAGTGTATGAGTGTGTGTATGAGTGAGTGTATGAGTGAGTGTATGAGTGAGTGAGTGTATGAGTGAGTGTGTATGAGTGAGTGTATGAGTGAGTGAGTGTATGAGTGAGTGTATGAGTGAGTGTATGAGTGAGTGTATGAGTGAGTGAGTGTATGAGTGAGTGAGTGTATGAGTGAGTAAGTGTGTGAGTGAGTGTATGAGTGTGTAAGTGAGTGAGTGAGTGTATGAGTGTGTGTATGAGTGAGTGTATGAGTGAGTGAGTGTATGAGTGAGTGTATGAGTGAGTGTATGAGTGAGTGTATGAGTGAGTGAGTGTATGAGTGAGTGAGTGTATGAGTGAGTGAGTGAGTGTGTGAGTGAGTGTATGAGTGAGTGTATGAGTGAGTGAGTGTATGAGTGAGTGAGTGTATGAGTGAGTGAGTGAGTGTATGAGTGAGTGTATGAGTGAGTGTATGAGTGAGTGAGTGTATGAGTGAGTGAGTGTATGAGTGAGTGAGTGAGTGTATGAGTGTATGAGTGAGTGAGTGTATGAGTGAGTGAGTGTATGAGTGAGTAAGTGTGTGAGTGAGTGTATGAGTGAGTGAGTGTATGAGTGAGTGAGTGTGTGAGTGAGTGAGTGTCACCTGCTTAGCCTGCAGAGCTTGGTGTGGTTCTGCAAACTGCATGAGGCTCTGGAACTGGTTGTTCTTGGTGAGTGAGTGAGTGAGTGTATGAGTGAGTGTATGAGTGAGTGAGTGTATGAGTGAGTGACTGAGTGTATGAGTGAGTGTATGAGTGAGTGAGTGAGTGTATGAGTGAGTGTATGAGTGAGTGAGTGAGTGTATGAGTGAGTGAGTGAGTGTATGAGTGAGTGTATGAGTGAGTGAGTGTATGAGTGAGTGAGTGAGTGTGTGAGTGAGTGAGTGTATGAGTGAGTGTATGAGTGAGTGAGTGTATGAGTGTGTAAGTGAGTGAGTGTATGAGTGAGTGAGTGAGTGTATGAGTGAGTGAGTGTATGAGTGAGTGTGTAAGTGTGTAAGTGAGTGTGTAAGTGTCACCTGCTTAGCCTGCAGAGCTTGGTGTGGTTCGGCAAACTGCATGAGGCTCTGGAACTGGTTGTTCTTGGTGAGTGAGTGAGTGTATGAGTGAGTGTATGAGTGAGTGAGTGTATGAGTGAGTGAGTGAGTGTATGAGTGTATGAGTGAGTGTATGAGTGTATGAGTGAGTGTATGAGTGAGTGAGTGTATGAGTGAGTGTATGAGTGAGTGTATGAGTGAGTGAGTGAGTGTATGAGTGAGTGAGTGTATGAGTGAGTGTATGAGTGAGTGAGTGTATGAGTGAGTGAGTGTATGAGTGAGTGAGTGAGTGTATGAGTGTATGAGTGAGTGTATGAGTGAGTGAGTGTATGAGTGAGTGAGTGTATGAGTGAGTGTATGAGTGAGTGTGTAAGTGAGTGTGTAAGTGAGTGAGTGAGTGTCACCTGCTTAGCCTGCAGAGCTTGGTGTGGTTCTGCAAACTGCATGAGGCTCTGGAACTGGTTGTTCTTGGTGAGTGAGTGAGTGAGTGTATGAGTGAGTGTATGAGTGAGTGA
>NW_027621819.1:12500-25848 GCF_964198595.1 Lampetra fluviatilis | reverse complement strand
GTCTCTCCTCGTGTCTCTCCTCGTGTCTCTCTCCCCGTGTCTCTCTCCTCGTGTCTCTCTCCCCGTGTCTCCCCCCCTCGTGTCTCTCTCTCTCCCCGTGTCTCCCCCCGTCTCTCTCCCCGTGTCTCTCCTCGTGTCTCTCTCCCCGTGTCTCTCCCCCCGTGTCTCTCTCCCCGTGTCTCCCCCCCCGTGTCTCTCTCTCTCCCCGTGTCTCCCCCCGTCTCTCTCCCCGTGTCTCTCCTCGTGTCTCTCCTCGTGTCTCTCTCACCGTGTCTCTCTCCCCGTGTCTCTCCCCGTGTCTCTCCCCGTGTCTCTCTCCCCGTGTCTCTCTCCCCGTGTCTCCCTGCGTGTACCTGGTTGATGGTCTTCACTTTGTCCGCAATGTCCTCTGTCCGTGTCTCTCTCCCCCCGTGTCTCTCTCTCTCCCCGTGTCTCTCCCCGTGTCTCTCTCTCCCCGTGTCTCTCTCTCTCTCCGTGTCTCTCCCCTTGTGTCTCTCTCCCCAAGTCTCTCTCCCCGTGTCTCTCTCCCCGTGTCTCTCTCCCCGTGTCTCTCTCTCTCTCCGTGTCTCTCCCCCCGTGTCTCTCCCCCCGTGACTCTCCCCCCGTGACTCTCCCCCCGTGTCTCTCCCCCCGTGTCTCTCCCCCCGTGTCTCTCTCCCCGTGTCTCTCTCCCCGTGTCTCTCTCCCCGTGTCTCTCTCTCCGTGTCTCTCCCCCCGTGTCTCTCCCCCCGTGTCTCTCCCCCCGTGTCTCTCTCTCCCCCCGTGTCTCTCCCCCCGTGTCTCCCCCCCTCGTGTCTCTCCCCGTGTCTCTCTCCCCCCATGTCTCTCTCTCTCCCCGTGTCTCTCCCCGTGTCTCTCCCCCCCGTGTCTCTCTCTCTCCCCGTGTCTCCCCCCCTCGTGTCTCTCCCCCCGTGTCTCTCTCTCCCCCCGTGTCTCTCTCTCTCCCCGTGTCTCCCCCCCTCGTGTCTCTCCCCCCGTGTCTCTCTCTCCCCGTGTCTCTCTCCCCGTGTCTCTCTCCCCATGTCTCTCCCCCCGTGTCTCTCCCCCCGTGTCTCTCTCTCTCCCCGTGTCTCCCCCCGTGTCTCTCTCCCCGTGTCTCTCTCCCCGTGTCTCTCCCCCCGTGTCTCTCTCTCTCCCCGTGTCTCCCCCCCTCGTGTCTCTCCCCCCGTGTCTCTCTCTCTCCCCGTGTCTCCCCCCGTCTCTCTCCCCGTGTCTCTCCTCGTGTCTCTCCTCGTGTCTCTCCCCGTGTCTCTCTCCTCGTGTCTCTCTCCCCGTGTCTCCCCCCCTCGTGTCTCTCCCCCCGTGTCTCTCTCTCTCCCCGTGTCTCCCCCCGTCTCTCTCCCCGTGTCTCTCCTCGTGTCTCTCTCCCCGTGTCTCTCCCCCCGTGTCTCTCTCCCCGTGTCTCCCCCCCTCGTGTCTCTCCCCCCGTGTCTCTCTCTCTCCCCGTGTCTCCCCCCGTCTCTCTCCCCGTGTCTCTCCTCGTGTCTCTCCTCGTGTCTCTCTCCCCGTGTCTCTCTCCCCGTGTCTCTCTCCCCGTGTCTCTCCCCGTGTCTCTCCCCGTGTCTCTCCTCGTGTCTCTCTGCGTGTACCTGGTTGATGGTCTTCACTTTGTCCGCAATGTCCTCTGTCCGTGTCTCTCTCCCCCCATGTCTCTCTCTCTCCCCGTGTCTCTCCCCGTGTCTCTCCCCCCCGTGTCTCTCTCTCTCCCCGTGTCTCTCTCTCTCTCCGTGTCTCTCCCCTTGTGTCTCTCTCCCCATGTCTCTCTCCCCGTGTCTCTCTCTCTCTCTCCGTGTCTCTCTCTCTCTCCGTGTCTCTCCCCTTGTGTCTCTCTCCCCATGTCTCTCCCCCCGTGTCTCTCCCCCCGTGTCTCTCCCCCCGTGTCTCTCCCCCCGTGTCTCTCCCCCCGTGTCTCTCCCCCCGTGTCTCTCCCCCCGTGTCTCTCCCCCCGTGTCTCTCCCCCCGTGTCTCTCCCCCCGTGTCTCTCCCCCCGTGTCTCTCCCCCCGTGTCTCTCCCCCCGTGTCTCTCTCCCCGTGTCTCTCCCCCCGTGTCTCTCCCCCTCGTGTCTCTCTCTCTCCCCGTGTCTCCCCCCGTCTCTCTCCCCGTGTCTCTCCTCGTGTCTCTCTCCCCGTGTCTCTCCCCCCGTGTCTCTCTCCCCGTGTCTCCCCCCCCGTGTCTCTCTCTCTCCCCGTGTCTCCCCCCGTCTCTCTCCCCGTGTCTCTCCTCGTGTCTCTCCTCGTGTCTCTCTCACCGTGTCTCTCTCCCCGTGTCTCTCCCCGTGTCTCTCCCCGTGTCTCTCCTCGTGTCTCTCTCCCCGTGTCTCTCTCCCCGTGTCTCCCTGCGTGTACCTGGTTGATGGTCTTCACTTTGTCCGCAATGTCCTCTGTCCGTGTCTCTCTCCCCCCGTGTCTCTCTCTCTCCCCGTGTCTCTCCCCGTGTCTCTCTCTCCCCGTGTCTCTCTCTCTCTCCGTGTCTCTCCCCTTGTGTCTCTCTCCCCAAGTCTCTCTCCCCGTGTCTCTCTCCCCGTGTCTCTCTCTCTCTCCGTGTCTCTCCCCCCGTGTCTCTCCCCCCGTGACTCTCCCCCCGTGACTCTCCCCCCGTGTCTCTCCCCCCGTGTCTCTCCCCCCGTGTCTCTCTCCCCGTGTCTCTCTCCCCGTGTCTCTCTCCCCGTGTCTCTCTCTCCGTGTCTCTCCCCCCGTGTCTCTCCCCCCGTGTCTCTCCCCCCGTGTCTCTCCCCCCGTGTCTCTCTCTCCCCCCGTGTCTCTCCCCCCGTGTCTCCCCCCCTCGTGTCTCTCCCCGTGTCTCTCTCCCCCCATGTCTCTCTCTCTCCCCGTGTCTCTCCCCGTGTCTCTCCCCCCCGTGTCTCTCTCTCTCCCCGTGTCTCCCCCCCTCGTGTCTCTCCCCCCGTGTCTCTCTCTCCCCCCGTGTCTCTCTCTCTCCCCGTGTCTCCCCCCCTCGTGTCTCTCCCCCCGTGTCTCTCTCTCCCCGTGTCTCTCTCCCCGTGTCTCTCTCCCCATGTCTCTCCCCCCGTGTCTCTCCCCCCGTGTCTCTCTCTCTCCCCGTGTCTCCCCCCGTGTCTCTCTCCCCGTGTCTCTCTCCCCGTGTCTCTCTCCCCGTGTCTCTCCCCCCGTGTCTCTCTCTCTCCCCGTGTCTCCCCCCCTCGTGTCTCTCCCCCCGTGTCTCTCTCTCTCCCCGTGTCTCCCCCCGTCTCTCTCCCCGTGTCTCTCCTCGTGTCTCTCCTCGTGTCTCTCCCCGTGTCTCTCTCCTCGTGTCTCTCTCCCCGTGTCTCCCCCCCTCGTGTCTCTCCCCCCGTGTCTCTCTCTCTCCCCGTGTCTCCCCCCGTCTCTCTCCCCGTGTCTCTCCCCGTGTCTCTCTCCCCGTGTCTCTCCCCCCGTGTCTCTCTCCCCGTGTCTCCCCCCCTCGTGTCTCTCCCCCCGTGTCTCTCTCTCTCCCCGTGTCTCCCCCCGTCTCTCTCCCCGTGTCTCTCCTCGTGTCTCTCCTCGTGTCTCTCTCCCCGTGTCTCTCTCCCCGTGTCTCTCTCCCCGTGTCTCTCCCCGTGTCTCTCCCCGTGTCTCTCCCCGTGTCTCTCCCCGTGTCTCTCCCCGTGTCTCTCCTCGTGTCTCTCTGCGTGTACCTGGTTGATGGTCTTCACTTTGTCCGCAATGTCCTCTGTCCGTGTCTCTCTCCCCCCATGTCTCTCTCTCTCCCCGTGTCTCTCCCCGTGTCTCTCCCCCCCGTGTCTCTCTCTCTCCCCGTGTCTCTCTCTCTCTCCGTGTCTCTCCCCTTGTGTCTCTCTCCCCATGTCTCTCTCCCCGTGTCTCTCTCTCTCTCCGTGTCTCTCTCTCTCTCCGTGTCTCTCCCCCCGTGTCTCTCCCCCCGTGTCTCTCCCCCCGTGTCTCTCCCCCCGTGTCTCTCCCCCCGTGTCTCTCCCCCCGTGTCTCTCCCCCCGTGTCTCTCCCCCCGTGTCTCTCCCCCCGTGTCTCTCCCCCCGTGTCTCTCCCCCCGTGTCTCTCCCCCCGTGTCTCTCCCCCCGTGTCTCTCTCTCCCCCCGTATCTCTCTCTCCCCCCGTGTCTCTCCCCCCGTGTCTCCCCCCCCGTGTCTCCCCCCGTGTCTCTCTCTCCCCGTGTCTCTCCCCGTGTCTCTCCCCGTGTCTCTCCCCCCCGTGTCTCTCTCTCTCCCCGTGTCTCCCCCCCTCGTGTCTCTCCCCCCGTGTCTCTCTCTCCCCCCGTGTCTCTCTCTCTCCCCGTGTCTCCCCCCCTCGTGTCTCTCCCCCCGTGTCTCTCTCTCCCCGTGTCTCTCCCCGTGTCTCTCTCCCCCCATGTCTCTCTCTCTCCCCGTGTCTCTCCCCGTGTCTCTCCCCCCGTGTCTCTCTCTCTCCCCGTGTCTCTCTCTCTCCCCGTGTCTCCCCCCCTCGTGTCTCTCCCCGTGTCTCTCCCCCCCGTGTCTCTCTCTCTCCCCGTGTCTCCCCCCCTCGTGTCTCTCCCCCCGTGTCTCTCTCTCCCCCCGTGTCTCTCTCTCTCCCCGTGTCTCCCCCCCTCGTGTCTCTCCCCCCGTGTCTCTCTCTCTCCCCGTGTCTCCCCCCCTCGTGTCTCTCCCCCCGTGTCTCTCTCTCTCCCCGTGTCTCTCCCCGTGTCTCTCTCCCCCCATGTCTCTCTCTCTCCCCGTGTCTCTCCCCGTGTCTCTCCCCCCCGTGTCTCTCTCTCTCCCCGTGTCTCTCCCCGTGTCTCTCCCCCCGTGTCTCTCTCTCTCCCCGTGTCTCCCTGCGTGTACCTGATTGATCGTCTTCACTTTGTCCGCAATGTCCTCTGTCCGTGTCTCCGCCTGCCTCTTCAGCTCGTCCCTTTCGGCCGAGACACGGGCCACGTCCGCTCGCAGAGACACCGCCTGGGACTGGGACGTGCCCAGAGACGCGGACAGCCTGCACGGCAGAGACACGGAGACACGGTGACACACACAGAGACACACACAGAGACACGGTGACACAGAGACACCGCCTGGGACTCGGACGTGCCCAGAGACGCGGACAGCCTGCACGGCGGAGACACGGTGACACACACACAGAGACACGGAGACACACACACAGAGACACGGAGACACACACGGAGACACGGAGACACACACAGAGACACACACGGTGACACGGAGACACACACGGAGACACGGAGACACACACGGTGACACACACGGTGACACGGAGACACACACACGGTGACACAGAGACACGGAGACACACACACAGTGACACACACACACAGAGACACACACAGTGACACACACACACAGAGACACACACAGTGACACACACACACACAGAGACACACACAGTGACACACACAGAGACACACACAGTGACACACACAGTGAAACACACAGTGACACACACACAGTGACACAGCCACACACACACACACAGTGACACAGCCACACACACACACACAATGACACACACACACACACAGTGACACACACACACACAGTGACACACACACACACAGTGACACACACACACACACAGTGACACACACACACACTGATACACACACAGACACACGCACACATGGTGACACACACACACAGAGACACACAGTGACACACACACAGTGACACACACACACACAGTGACACACACACACACAGTGACACACACACACACAGTGACACACACACACACAGTGATACACACACACACAGTGACACACACACACAGTGACACACACACACACACACAGTGACACACACACACACACAGTGACACACACACACACACAGTGACACACACACAACAACAACAACCGCCATTCGCCACTAAGTGGCGGTGACGTCACCACGACGCTTGTGCCAGGCCATGTGCACCTTGAGGCCACGTGAAGTGTCGAACGCCCGCTGGCAGGAGGTCACGGGGCAGACCCAGCAGGTGCCACGGGTCGACTGACCGAGATGACCGAGATGACTGGCTGATGCACCACCTGTGCCCCCTACTGTGCCAACTTGCTGTGCTTTAGCCACCCGGCGCTCCGCTCGTTGTTGTGAGCGTCGCTCCTCCGCCCTCCGTTGTTGTTGGAGGGCGACTGCCTCCAACTGCCCAGTAGCGTCCTTCACGAGCCTCCTCCACTGAGGCCGATCTTGACACCGCTGGTACCAGTCATCGGCAAGTCCACTCAGCTCCACGTCCTCCTGTACCACATCACTCCATCTCTTCTCCAGCCCGTGCCGCGCCCGTTTAGCCCCCTCGATCCGGCCGAACAAAAGCTGTTTAGACATGCGGTGGCTGGGCATGCGGGCTACATGACCCAGCCAACGCAGCCTTGCCTGCCGGAGGAGCTCACTGATGGGACTTTGCCCAGATCTTTCAAGGACTTGTGAGCTCCTCACACAATCCAGCCTGGTTAAACCCAGGATGGATCGTAGGCAGGCCAGCCTAAATGTTTCCAACCGGCGAAGATGCTCCACTAGGGGGGTCCACGTTTCGCAAGCGTAGAGAAGGGAGGGAATGACCGTGGCCGAGAAGACCTGAAGCTTCGTGCGGAGCGACAGACCAGGTAGCTTCCACACAGCGTTACGCAACCGATGAAAAGATATTGCCGCTCGACTGATTCGGAGTGAGACCTCTGCTGATAAACTGGAGCCGGTCATGAGCACACTGCCCAGGTATGGGAAACTCTCTACTCTCTCCACAACTGCCCCATCACCGATTGGGAGTTGTGGGGGCGGAGTGCCCGATGGTACAAAATACCCAGGCAGGTGCTTAGTTTTGGTGGGGCTGATGGTAAGGCCCCACCTCTTAGTGGCACGCTCCAGTCTCAGCAGCAGCGTCTCCAACTCCTCTTCTGAATGAGCAGCTATTACCAAATCATCGGCATACATAACGTGGTTGACCAATAGGGAGCCATCCCTTGATCGCACCCGGGCGTCGATCAGCCTCCCATTGTATCTGTACCAAATGGTAATTCCCCCGGTACAGCTATTGAAGGCTTCACGAACTACGCAGTCGAAATAGATGTTAAATAATGTGGGAGCCAGAGGACATCCCTGTCGCACCCCAAGGTGTACAGGGAAAGGCTCCGACTCCCGGCCACGTAGTTTTACCCGGGCCCGCTCACCATCATGAAGGTCCTTAATGATCGTGAGCAGAGGGTCAGGGACTCTGAAAGCACGAAGAACAACCCAGAGCCCAGTCCTACTGATGGTATCATAGGCCTTGACCAGGTCAATAAAGCAGAGATGTAGGTCTTTTTGGAATTCCCTACACCTCTGCTGTAGCAGACGGACAGAAAATATGGCATCTGTGCAGGACCGCCCTTTCCTGAAACCACATTGGGGCTCCGCAAGCCTCTCCTCAGCATGCCTAGCAAGGCGATGTTGAATAATCCTTGCCAGGACCTTACCCGGCACACTGAGGAGTGAGATGCCCCTGTAGTTGTTACAGTCGGTACGGTCCCCCTTCTTAAAGAGGGGGACCACCAGGGCATCCTTCCAGTCCTGCGGAACCCGTCCAGTGGTCCAGACTGTTGTTATGATGTCATATAGGGCAGTCTGTGCACAAACGCCACCCTCCCTCAGCATTTCGCCTGGGAGATCATCTCTGCCCGGTGCCTTCCCTGGTCTCAGACTCCGGATCGCCCTCAGTACTTCCTCAACAGCCGGTACCTCAGCCAGCCACTCACAGGGGGTGACCTCTTCCAATATTTGAGGCACCGCAGCCTCAGCAGGGTTATCCCCACTTTGTGCCATGATGTTTTCCTGGCTGAGAGATTTTCCCTCCCCCAAGACCTCACAGAAATGCTCAGCAAATCTGCAAACCTGTTCCTGGGGGTCGGAGATTGGATCACCGTTTTTTCCTCTAATGATGGTAATAGGTGTGGCGCTGCAGGTTACTTTTTTGATGGAGTTAAATAGTGATTTGTGATCGCGGGCCACTGAGGCAGACTCCATCTCCTCAGCAACCCGCGACCACCACCCATCCTTACAGCGCCTCACGGCTCTCCGAACCTCCGAGCGAAGACTGCGGTAAACCTCCTCATTCTCTGACGTGGGATGCTGTAGGCGATGAGAGTGGGCCTGTCGCTTTTTCTCAATTAACCTGAACACCTCCTCCGTCAGCCAGGGTTCCCGGGGAGGTCTGGACCGCGTACCCAAAGCAGCCATTGCAGCTGCATGAGTCACAGTCTTAAACCTCGCCCATTTACCCTCGACATCAGGTGGAGTGGGGGACGATGCCAACCCCAGCTGCAAGCAATGATGAAATTCTCGCTTGCAACTTTCATCAGCTAACTTGGACCAGGCCACTTTTGGTTGGAATGGGATCCTGGGTGTACACCCACCACCGGAGTGGAAGAATGGCAGGCGCATCTTACAGATGACTAGTCGATGGTCAGAGGGCAGATCAGCTCCACGGTAGGTCCTGGTGTCAAGGACATGGGCTCGCATCCGCTGGTCCGTCACTACGTAGTCCAGCAGATGTTCTTGCTTGGACCCGGCATGCATCCATGATGTTGTGTGGATGCGCCGATGCCGGAAGAGCGTGTTGGTAATTACAAGCCCATGGGCTGCACAAAAATCTAGCAGCCTCCTACCGTTATTATTGAGCTGATCTGGCCCATGCCTTCCAATCACTCCAGACCAGGTGCCAGTATCATGACCAACTCGGGCATTGAAGTCACCCAACAAGATGACTCTGTCCCGAGTGGCCACTTTAGCCAGCACCTGTGACAGGAGGTCATAGAAAGCGTCCGACTCATCGGCTTTGCCTGCATCCCTCCACAGATGTTCGTCTTCGGTGGGGGCATAAGTAACCACGACCACCACTCCTCGCCTCTGGTTGATGGGAAGGCGAGCCCAAAGTATCCTGGGGCTTACAGCTTCCCACACCTCACCGCCACGCTCCCACGCCCCCTTCATTCTTTTGTTCAGAAGAAGAGCCACACCCTGTTGTTTGGCAGTCTCCTGCCCCGAGTAGAGGACTGTCCACCCCTCATGGTGGCAGGAGCCAGAGCCGGTCCACCAGACCTCCTGAATGCCACAGAGATCCAGGCGGTACCGGTCCAGCTCCCGACAGAGGAGTGGCAGCCTCTCCTCCGCAGTGAGCGTTCGAACATTCCACGTGGCCATCCGCAATGGTTTTTCGTTGTTTCTGGAGGAGCCCCGAGGGTTAAAATTCAATCTCCTGGCTCCGCCAAATGGGGTTTGGCCAGGAGACGTCATAAAAGCCTGACCCCCCGGGGCCTCCGGCACAAGCTTATTAATTACAGGTTTATGTTTACTTCGTAGTTTAGTGGTGGTTAATTGAAGGTGGAGGGGTTACCAGCCCCTCGCACCCGTCCAGAGCCCCCGTTTAGCCACTGTGGTGATCACAGACGCCATGAGGGGAGAGGCCAATGGGCATTGGCCCTCCCCCCACAGCACTGCCCACACACAGTGACACACACACACACAGTGACACACACACACACACACAGTGACACACACACACACACACAGTGACACACACACACACACACAGTGACACACACACACACAGTGACACACACAAAGATCCCCCGTATAGCCTTAACAGACTGTCGGGGCAAGTGCTGTTAGCGAGCACCTATGAAGGCCGGAACGGTACACGAGGGGGTGGGTGGCCAGCACCACGCCCGACCGCCTTTGTCTCCCCAGTGGCGATGTTTACACACCGCACCAGGTACTCATTTAAGGCTGAGTCGACCTAGGGGAGGCCCAGGACCGGTTCAGATAATCGTCACTGGTGTTAGCCGTGAGCGGGAATCACACACACAGACACACACACACACACAGACACACACACACAGTGACACACACACACACACAGTGACACACACACACACACAGTGACACACACACACACACAGTGACACACACACACACACACAGTGACACACACACACACACAGTGACACACACACACACACACAGTGACACACACACACACACAGTGACACACACACACACACAGTGACACACACACACACACACACAGTGACACACACACACACACACAGTGACACACACACACACACACAGTGACACACACACACACACACAGTGACACACACACACACAGTGATACACACACACACAGTGACACACACACACAGTGACACACACACACAGTGACACACACACACAGTGACACACACACACAGTGACACACACACACAGACACACACACACAGACACACACACACACACATGGTGACACACACAGTGACACACAGTGACACACAGAGACACACACAGTGACACACACACAGTGACACACACACAGTGACACACACACAGTGACACACACAGACACACACACACAGTGACACACACAGTGACACACACACACAGACACACACAGTGACACACACACACAGACACACACACAGTGACACACACACACACACACACAGTGACACACACACACACAGTGACACACACACACAGACACACACACACACAGTGACACACACACACAGACACACTGCGGCCTCACCTGGACACCTTGGTGACACACAGTCACACACACAGTGACACACACAGACACAGTGACACACACACACACAGTGACACACACACACAGACACACACACACACAGACACACACACACACAGTGACACACACACACACACAGTGACACACACACACACAGTGACACACACACACACAGTGACACACACAGTGACACACAGTGACACACACAGTGATACACATACAGTCACACACAGACACAGTGACACACACAGACACAGTGACACACACAGACACAGTGACACACACAGACACAGTGACACACACAGACACAGTGACACACACACACAGACACACACACACACACACACAGTGACACACACACACAGTGACACACACACACACAGTGACACAGACACACACACACACACACAGTGACACACACACACACAGTGACACAGACACACACACACACACACAGTGACACACACACACACAGTGACACAGACACACACACACACACACAGAGACACACACACAGTGACACACACACACACAGTGACACACACACACACAGTGACACACACACACACAGTGACACACACACACACAGTGACACACACACACACAGTGACACACACACACACAGTGACACACACACACACAGTGACACACACACACACACACAGTGACACACACACACACACACAGTGACACACACACACACACACAGTGACACACACACACACACACACACACAGTGACACACACACACACACACAGTGACACACACACACACACACAGTGACACACACACACACACACAGTGACACACACACACACACACAGTGACACACAGTGACACAGACACACAGACACACACAGACACACACACACAGACACACACAGTGACACACACACACAGACACACACACACACACACAGTGACACACAGTGACACACACACACACAGTGACACACACACACACACACACAGTGACACACAGTGACACACACACACACAGTGACACACACACACACAGTGACACACACAGATACACACACACACAGTGACACACACACACAGACACACACACACACAGTGACACACACACACACAGTGACACACACACACACAGTGACACACACAGACACACTGCGGCCTCACCTGGACACTTCAGCCCTCAACTTCGCCGTCTCCTCGTGCAGCTGCTGGGCCCGGCGCGTCGAGGCCTCTCGCTCCGCCTGGGCCCGGCGCGTCTCCTCACCCTCGCTCACCTTCTGCTGCCCCAGCAGCTGCTGCGCAGCGCAGACACCGCCACCATCATCATCATCACCATCATCACCATCACCATCACAATCATCACCATCACCACCATCACAGACTCCTCACCCTCGCTCGCCTTCTGCTGCCCCAGCAGCTGCTGCGCAGCGCAGACACCATCACCATCATCATCACCATCATCATCATCAGTATCACACAGACACCGCCACCATCATCATCACCATCATCATCAGTATCACACAGACACCGCCATCATCATCATCACCATCATCATCAGTATCACACAGACACCGCCACCATCATCATCATGATGTTGTTGATGTTGTTGATGATGTTGACGATGGTGATGCTGTTGATGTTGACGATGGTGATGTTGATGATGTTGTTGATGTTGTTGATGATGTTGATGGTGATGTTGATGATGTTGTTGATGTTGTTGATGATGCTGACGTTGTTGTTGATGATGACGTTGATGATGCTGACGTTGTTGTTGATGATGACGTTGATGATGTTGATGACGTTGTTGTTGTTGATGATGGTGACGTTGTTGTTGATGAAGATGATATTGTTGATGCTGTTGACGTTGATGACGTTGATGACGTTGATGATGTTGTTGACGATGTTGTTGATGATGTTGACGATGTTGTTGATGATGTTGTTGATGACGTTGATGATGTTGTTGACGATGTTGTTGATGATGTTGACGATGTTGTTGATGATGTTGTTGATGACGTTGATGTTGTTGACGATGTTGTTAATGATGTTGACGACGATGGTGACGACGATGGTGACGACGATGGTGACGACGATGGTGACGACGATGGTGACGACGATGGTGATGACGCTGTTGATGGTGATGACGATGGTGATGATGCTGTTGATGGTGCTGACGTTGTTGTTGATGACGATGTTGATGGTGATGTTGATGGTGCTGACGTTGTTGTTGATGACGATGTTGATGGTGATGACGATGGTGATGACGATGGTGATGATGCTGTTGTTGATGACGATGTTGTTGTTGATGACGATGTTGTTGTTGATGACGATGTTGTTGTTGATGACGATGTTGTTGTTGATGACGATGGTGATGACGCTGTTGATGGTGACGATGTTGTTGTTGACGACGATGTTGTTGTTGTTGTTGTACCTGTGCCCGGGCCCTCCACCTCTTCAGCTCCTCGTCACCGGCTCTCTTGTCGGCCTGCAGAGCCCCGTTCCTCTCGCACAGCTCACGGTTCGCCTCCTGGAGCGGGGAGATGTCTCCCTCCAGCTTACGTACCTAGAGATACACACACACACAGATACACACACACAGATACATACACACAGAGACACACACAGATACAGAGAGATACACACACACAGACAGAGATACACACACACAGACACATATATACACACACAGACACACACACATACAGATACACACACACACACACAGATACACACATACACACACACAGAGATACACACACAGAGATACACACACACAGATACACACAGAGATACACACACACACCCACCCACCCTCCCACCACCCACCCACCCCCCACCCCCCCCCCCCCACCACCCACCCCCCACCACCCCCCACCA
>NW_027621819.1:0-7500 GCF_964198595.1 Lampetra fluviatilis | reverse complement strand
ACACACCACTCACACCACACCACACACACACACCACACACACAGACACACACCCCACCCACAAACACACCACACACACTCACACACCCCCCACACACACCCCCCACACACCACACACACCACTCACACCCCCCTACACAACCCACTCACCTGCACACTCTCCCTCTGCGTGGCCAGGCTGTTCTCGCAGTCCGCGAGCTGACGCTCCAGCTGAGTGATGCGGAGCTTCTGACTCACCCACCCAATCACACACACCACACACACCACACACACACACCACTCACACACACCACTCACACACACCACTCACACCACACACACACAGACACACACCCCACCCACAAACACACCACACACCCTCACACACCCCCCACACACCACACACACCACTCACACCCCCCCACACACACCCACTCACCTGCACACTCTCCCTCTGCGTGGCCAGGCTGTTCTCGCAGTCCGCGAGCTGACGCTCCAGCTGAGTGATGCGGAGCTTCTGACTACTCACCCACCCAATCACACACACCACACACACACCACTCACACCACACACACACACCACACACACAGAAACACACCCCACCCACAAACACACCACACACTCACACACCCCCCACACACCACACACACCACTCACACCCCCCCACACAACCCACTCACCTGCACACTCTCCCTCTGCGTGGCCAGGTTGTTCTCGCAGTCCGCTAGCTGACGCTCCAGCTGAGTGACTCGGTGCTTCTGACGGATGCCCTCTGCCTGCGACACCTCCAGGCGAGTCTCGGCAATCTCCTTCTCCCTGCGCATGAACCTGCAGCGGAGTTCGGTGACACGGTGGTGGTGGGGGTGGTGGTGGTGGTGGTGGGGGTGGTGGGGGTGGTGGTGATGGCGGTGGTGGTGATGGTGGTGTCAGTGGGTCATGCAGGTGGTGGTGGCGGTGGTGGTGGTGGTGTCAGTGGTGGTGGTGATGGTGGTAGTGATGGTGGTAGTGATGGTGGTGGTGGTGATGGTGGTGATGGTGGTGATGGTGGTGATGGTGATGGTGGTGTCAGTGGGGGTGTCAAGTGTCAGTGGGACATGCAGGAGCTCACTCACCCACTCACCCACTCACCCACTCACCCACTCACCCACTATCTCACCCACAAAGTCACCCACCCACCCGATATCCCACCCACCAAATCACTCATCCACTCTCCCACCCACTCGCCCGCCCGCCCACCCACTCACCCACTCACCCACCCACTCACCCACTCACCCACAAACTCACCCACCCACTCACCCACCCACCCACTCACCCACTCACCCTATCACCCACCCACCCACTCACCCACCCTCTCACCCACTCACCCACCCTCTCACCCACTCACCCACCCTCTCACCCACTCACCCACCCTCTCACCCACTCACCCACTCACCCTATCACCCACCCACCCACTCACCCACCCACTCACCCACCCTATCACCGACCCACCCACCCACCCACTCACCCACCCTCTCACCCACTCACCCTATCACCCACCCACCCACCCACTCACCCACCCACCCACTCACCCACCCACCCACTCACCTTAGTAGTTCTAAAAGCCTCTCACTGCCATCCTCAACGCCGGGATCCTGTTGCCCGCCAACTGCAGCAGCAGCAGCAGTAGCTGCAGCTGCACCAGCTGCTGCTACTGCTGCTGCACCACCACCGCTGCTGCTGCTGCTGCCGCTGCTGCCACTGCTGCCACTGCTGCCGGCAGAGGTCTTGACTGCTGCCAGCATCTGCTGGCTCACCGTCTCCAGCTGCGAGTGCAACAGCGAGTTCTGCTGCTGCAGCTCCTCCACACGCGACACCAGGCGGGACACCTCCTCCTGCGGTGAGAGGGGTGGGTGGGTGGGTGAGTGGGTGAGTGGGTGAGTGGGAGGGTGGGTGAGTGGGTGAGTGGGTGGGTGGGTGGGTGAGAGGGTGAGGGGGTGAGTGGGAGGGTGGGTGAGTGGGTGAGTGGGTGAGTGGGTGAGGGGGTGAGTGGGAGGGTGGGTGAGTGGGTGAGGGGGTGAGTGGGAGGGTGGGTGAGTGGGTGAGTGGGTGAGTGGGTGGGTGGGAGGGTGGGTGAGTGGGTGGGTGGGTGAGAGGGTGAGAGGGTGATTGGAAGGGTGGGTGAGTGGGTGAGTGGGTGAGTGGGTGAGTGGGTGGGTGGGTGGGTGAGAGGGTGAGGGGGTGAGTGGGAGGGTGGGTGAGTGGGTGAGTGGGTGGGTGGGTGAGAGGGTGAGGGGGTGAGTGGGAGGGTGGGTGAGTGGGTGAGTGGGTGAGTGGGTGAGTGGGTGGGTGGGTGAGAGGGTGAGGGGGTGAGTGGGAGGGTGGGTGAGTGGGTGGGTGAGAGGGTGAGTGGGTGAGTGGGTGAGAGGGTGAGGGGGTGAGTGGGAGGGTGGGTGAGTGGGTGAGTGGGAGGGTGGGTGAGTGGGTGAGTGGGTGGGTGGGTGAGAGGGTGAGGGGGTGAGTGGGAGGGTGGGTGAGTGGGTGGGTGAGTGGGTGAGAGGGTGGGTGAGAGGGTGGGTGAGAGGGTGGGTGGGTGGATGAGAGGGTGGGTGAGTGGGTGGGTGGGTGAGAGGGTGGGTGGGTGATTGAGTGGGTGAGTTGGTGAGAGGGTGGGTGGGTGAGTGGGTGGGTGAGTGGGTGGGTGGGTGAGTGGGTGGGTGGGTGGGTGAGTGGGTGAGTGGGTGAGTGGGTGGGTGGGTGGGTGAGTGGGTGGGTGGGTGGGTGAGAGGGCAGGTGGGTGGGTGGGTGAGAGGGTGAGTGAGTGGGTAAGTATGTGTACACAGACGCTCACAAAGACCCCCCCCGCACCACCCCACCACCACCCCCCACCACCCCCCCCCCACCACCACCCCCCACCACCACCCCCCACCACCACCCCCCCACCTTCTGCTGCTGCTGCTGCTGCTCCACGTGAGCCCGCCGCTGCGCCAGCTCCATGGAGCTGCGAGCAGCCTCCTCCTGCGCCCCGCGGAGACGCCCCGACACGGAGCTGAGCTGGGAGCGAGCCGCGCGCAGCGCCTCCACGTCCGCTCCGTGGAGAACCACCTCCTTCTCGTAGCGCTCCTGTGCGGAGCTAGCGGCGCGGGCCTGGTGACACACGGGGTGACACACACAGAGACACACACACAGTGACACGCGGGGTGAGAGGGTGGCACACAGGGTGAGAGTGACACACACACGCAGCGCCTCCACGTCCGCTCCGTGGAGAACCACCTCCTTCTCGTAGCGCTCCTGTGCGGAGCTAGCGGCGCGAGCCTGGTGAGTGACACACACAGAGTGAGAGTGTGACACACACACACACACAGAGTGAGAGTGTGACACACACACACACACAGAGTGAGAGTGTGACACACACACACACAGAGTGAGAGTGTGACACACACACACACAGAGTGAGAGTGTGACACACACACACAGAGTGAGAGTGTGACACACACACACACAGAGTGAGAGTGTGACACACACACACACACAGAGTGAGAGTGTGACACACACACACACAGAGTGAGAGTGTGACACACACACACACACACAGAGTGAGAGTGTGACACACACACACAGAGTGAGAGTGTGACACACACACACACACACAGAGTGAGAGTGTGACACACACACACAGAGTGAGAGTGTGACACACACACACACAGAGTGAGAGTGTGACACACACACACACACACAGAGTGAGAGTGTGACACACACACACACAGAGTGAGAGTGTGACACACACACACACAGAGTGAGAGTGTGACACACACACACACACAGAGTGAGAGTGTGACACACACACACAGAGTGAGAGTGTGACACATACACACACACACAGAGTGAGAGTGTGACACACACACACACAGAGTGAGAGTGTGACACACACACACACACAGAGTGAGAGTGTGACACACACACACAGAGTGAGAGTGTGACACACACACACACAGAGTGAAAGTGTGACACACACACACACACAGAGTGAGAGTGTGACACACACACACACACAGAGTGAAAGTGTGACACACACACACACACAGAGTGAGAGTGTGACACACACACACAGTGACACACACACAGTGACACACACACACAGTGACACACACACACAGAGTGAGAGTGACACACACATAGAGTGATGCACACACAGAGTGAGAGTTTGACACATACAGGGTGAGTAGGGAGCAGAGTGGGTGAGTGGCTGGGTGAGTGGCTGGGTGAGTGGCTGGGTGAGTGGCTGGGTGAGTGGCTGGGTGAGTGGCTGGGTGAGTGGCTGGGTGAGTGGCTGGGTGAGTGGCTGGGTGAGTGGCTGGGTGAGTGGCTGGGTGAGTGGCTGGGTGAGTGGCTGGGTGAGTGGCTGGGTGAGTGGCTGGGTGAGTGGCTGGGTGAGTGGCTGGGTGAGTGGCTGGGTGAGTGGCTGGGTGAGTGGCTTGGTGAGTGGCTGGGTGAGTGGCTGGGTGAGTGGCTGGGTGAGTGGCTGGGTGAGTGGCTGGGTGAGTGGCTGGGTGAGTGGCTGGGTGAGTAGCTGGGTGAGTGGCTGGGTGAGTGGCTGGGAGAGCGAGTGGTGAGTGGCTGGGTGAGTGGCTGGGTGAGTGAGTGGCTGGGTGAGTGAGTGGCTGGGTGAGTGGCTGGGTGAGTGGCTGGGTGAGTGGCTGGGTGAGTGGCTGGGTGAGTGGCTGGGTGAGTGGCTGGGTGAGTGGCTGGGTGAGTGGCTTGGCGAGTGGCTGGGTGAGTGGCTTGGCGAGTGGCTGGGTGAGTGAGTGGTGAGTGGCTGGGTGAGTGACTGGGTGAGTGACTGGGTGAGTGGCTGGGTGAGTGGCTGGGTGAGTGGCGGGGTGAGTGGCGGGGTGAGTGGCGGGGTGAGTGGCGGGGTGAGTGGCGGGGTGAGTGGCTGGGTGAGTGGCGGGGTGAGTGGCTGGGTGAGTGGCTGGGTGAGTGGCTGGGTGAGTGGCTGGGTGAGTGGCTGGGTAAGTGGCTGGGTGAGTGGCTGGGTGAGTGGCGGGGTGAGTGGCGGGGTGAGTGGAGGGGTGAGTGGCGGGGTGAGTGGCGGGGTGAGTGGCGGGGTGAGTGGCGGGGTGAGTGGCGGGGTGAGTGGCTGGGTGAGTGGCTGAGTGAGTGGCTGGGTGAGTGGCTGGGTGAGTGGCTGGGTGAGTGAGTGGCTGGGTGAGTGAGTGGCTGGGTGAGTGAGTGGCTGGGTGAGTGAGTGGCTGGGTGAGTGAGTGTCTGGGTGAGCGGCTGGGTGAGTGAGTGTCTGGGTGAGTGAGTGGCTGGCTGAGTGAGTGGCTGGGTGAGTGGCTGGGTGAGTGAGTGTCTGGGTGAGTGAGTGGCTGGGTGAGTGAGTGGCTGGGTGAGTGAGTGGCTGGGTGAGTGAGTGGCTGGGTGAGTGAGTGGCTGGGTGAGTGAGTGAGTGTCTAGGTGAGCGAGTGGCTGGGTGAGTGAGTGTCTGGGTGAGCGGCTGGGTGAGTGGCTGAGTGAGCGAGTGGCTGGGTGAGTGAGTGGCTGAGTGAGCGAGTGGTGAGTGGCTGGGTGAGTGGCTGAGTGAGCGAGTGGCTGGGTGAGTGGCTGGGTGAGCGAGTGGTGAGTGGCTGGGTGAGTGTCTGGGTGAGCGAGGGGCTGGGTGAGTGGCTGAGTGAGGGAGTGGCTGGGTGAGTGGCTGAGTGAGGGAGTGGCTGGGTGAGTGTCTGGGTGAGCGAGGGGCTGGGTGAGTGGCTGAGTGAGGGAGTGGCTGGGTGAGTGGCTGGGTGAGTGGCTGGGTGAGTGGCTGGGTGAGTGGCTGGGTGAGTGGCTGGGTGAGTGGCTGGGTGAGTGGCTGGGTGAGTGGCTTGGCGAGTGGCTGGGTGAGTGGCTTGGCGAGTGGCTGGGTGAGTGAGTGGTGAGTGGCTGGGTGAGTGACTGGGTGAGTGGCTGGGTGAGTGACTGGGTGAGTGGCGGGGTGAGTGGCGGGGTGAGTGGCGGGGTGAGTGGCTGGGTGAGTGGCTGGGTGAGTGGCTGGGTGAGTGGCGGGGTGAGTGGCGGGGTGAGTGGCTGGGTGAGTGGCTGGGTGAGTGGCTGGGTGAGTGGCTGGGTGAGTGGCTGGGTGAGTGGCTGGGTGAGTGGCTGGGTGAGTGGCTGGGTGAGTGGCTGGGTGAGTGGCGGGGTGAGTGGCGGGGTGAGTGGCGGGGTGAGTGGCGGGGTGAGTGGCGGGGTGAGTGGCGGGGTGAGTGGCGGGGTGAGTGGCGGGGTGAGTGGCTGGGTGAGTGGCTGAGTGAGTGGCTGGGTGAGTGGCTGGGTGGGTGAGTGGCTGGGTGGGTGAGTGGCTGGGTGAGTGAGTGGCTGGGTGAGTGAGTGGCTGGGTGAGTGAGTGGCTGGGTGAGTGAGTGGCTGGGTGAGTGAGTGGCTGGGTGAGTGAGTGGCTGGGTGAGCGGCTGGGTGAGTGAGTGTCTGGGTGAGTGAGTGGCTGGGTGAGTGAGTGGCTGGGTGAGTGAGTGGCTGGGTGAGTGGCTGGGTGAGTGAGTGTCTGGGTGAGTGAGTGGCTGGGTGAGTGAGTGAGTGGCTGGGTGAGTGAGTGGCTGGGTGAGTGAGTGAGTGTCTGGGTGAGCGAGTGGCTGGGTGAGTGAGTGGCTGGGTGAGCGAGTGGTGAGTGGCTGGGTGAGTGGCTGAGTGAGCGAGTGGCTGGGTGAGTGGCTGGGTGAGCGAGTGGTGAGTGGCTGGGTGAGTGTCTGGGTGAGCGGCTGGGTGAGTGGCTGAGTGAGCGAGTGGCTGGGTGAGTGAGTGGCTGGGTGAGCGAGTGGTGAGTGGCTGGGTGAGTGGCTGAGTGAGCGAGTGGCTGGGTGAGTGGCTGGGTGAGCGAGTGGTGAGTGGCTGGGTGAGTGTCTGGGTGAGCGAGGGGCTGGGTGAGTGGCTGAGTGAGGGAGTGGCTGGGTGAGTGGCTGAGTGAGGGAGTGGCTGGGTGAGTGTCTGGGTGAGCGAGGGGCTGGGTGAGTGGCTGAGTGAGGGAGTGGCTGGGTGAGTGGCTGAGTGAGCGAGTGGTTGGGTGAGTGAGTGTCTGGGTGAGCGGCTGGGTGAGTGGCTGAGTGAGTGAGTGGCTGGGTGAGTGAGTGGCTGGGTGAGCGAGTGGTGAGTGGCTGGGTGACTGGCTGAGTGAGCGGCTGAGTGAGCGAGTGGTTGGGTGAGCGAGTGGTGAGTGGCTGAGTGAGGGAGTGGCTGGGTGAGTGGCTGGGTGAGTGAGTGGCTGAGTGAGTGGCTGAGTGAGCGAGTGGCTGGGTGAGTGGCTGAGTGAGCGGCTGAGTGAGCGAGTGGTTGGGTGAGCGAGTGGTGAGTGGCTGAGTGAGGGAGTGGCTGGGTGAGTGGCTGGGTGAGTGAGTGGCTGAGTGAGCGAGTGGCTGGGTGAGTGGCTGAGTGAGCGGCTGAGTGAGCGAGCGGCTGAGTGAGCGAGTGGCTGGGTGAGCGAGTGGTGAGTGAGTGGTTGGGTGAGCAAGTGGTGAGCGACTCTCACCTGTTGCTGCAGGTCGCTCAGTGCGA
>NW_027621818.1:0-18066 GCF_964198595.1 Lampetra fluviatilis | reverse complement strand
TCCCTCCCCCTCTCACCATCCCCCCCCCTCTCCCCTCCCCCTCCCCCCCCCTCCCTCCCCCCCTCCTCTCCTTCTCACCATCTCCTCCCCCTCCCCACCTCTCCCCTCCCCTCCCCCCTCTCCACCCCCCCCTCCCCTCCCCCTCTCACCATCTAACCCCCCTCCCCCCCTCCCTCCCCTCCCCTCCCCCCCCCTCCCCTCTCCCCCCCTCCCCTCCCCTCTCACCATCTAACCCCCCCTCCCCCCCCTCTCCCTCCCCCCCCTCCCCTCTCCCCCCCTCCCTCCCCTCCATCTAACCCCCCTCCTCCCTCCCCCACCCCCCCTCTCCCACCCCCCCCTCCCCCTCCCCCCCTCCCCCCCCTCCCCTCCTCTCACCATCTAACCCCCCTCCCTCCCCCTCCCCCTCCCCTCTCCCTCCCCCTCCTCTCTCACCATCTACCCCCCTCTCCCCCCTCCCCCCCCTCTCCCTCCCCCCTCTCCCTCCCCCTCCCTCTCCCCCCCTCCCCTCCCCTCACCCCCCCTCCCCTCCTCTCTCACCATCTAACCCCCCCTCTCCCCCCTCCCCCTCCCCTCTCCCCCCCTCCTCCCTCTCCCCTCCCCCTCCCTCCTCCACCATCTACCCCCCCTCTCCCCCCTCTCCCCCCTCTCCCCTCCCCCCCCTCTCCTCCCCCCCCTCCCCTCTCCCTCCCCCCCCCTCCCCTCTCCCCCCCCTCCCCTCCTCTCTCACCATCTAACCCCCCTCTCCCCCCTCCCCCCCCTCTCCCTCCCCCCCCTCTCCTCCCCCCCCTCCCCCTCTCCCCCCCCTCCCCTCCCCTCTCCCCCCCCTCCCCTCTCCCCCCTCCCTCTACCCCCCTCCCCTCCCCTCTCACCATCTAACCCCCCTCTCCCCCCTCCCCTCCCCCTCCTCCCCTCGCCCACCTCTCCCCCCCTCTCCCCCCCCCTCCTCCCCTCCCCCCTCCCCGCAGGCTGCACCGAGCCAGTCAGAGCTATGTGTTTCCCCTGCACCTGACGGAGTCGCTGGTGCCCAGCGCCGTCTTCTACGCCACCGCCGTGCCGCTAGTGGCCTTCCTCGCGCTAGACCGTCTCCTCATACGCCCCTTCCTGCACGCACAGCGCCAGCGGTTAGCTCACTCACTCACTCAGTGACTCACTCAGTCAGTCAGTGACTCACTCAGAGACTCACTCACTCAGAGACTCACTCAGTGACTCACTCACTCACTCAGTCAGTGACTCACTCACTCAGTCAGTCAGTGACTCACTCAGAGACTCACTCACTTACTCAGTCACTCACTCAGAGACTCACTCACTCAGTGACTCACTCAGTGACTCACTCAGTGACTCACTCAGTCAGAGACTCACTCACTCAGTGACTCACTCACTCAGTGACTCACTCACTCAGTCAGAGACTCACTCACTCAGTCAGAGACTCACTCACTCAGTGACTCACTCAGTCACTCACTCAGAGACTCACTCACTCAGTGACTCACTCAGTCACTCACTCAGTGACTCACTCACTCACTCAGTGACTCACTCACTCAGTCAGAGACTCACTCACTCAGTGACTCACTCACTCACTCAGTGACTCACTCACTCAGAGACTCACTCAGTCACTCACTCAGTGACTCACTCACTCACTCAGTGACTCACTCACTCAGTCAGTCAGTGACTCACTCAGTCAGAGACTCACTCACTCACTCAGTCAGAGACTCACTCACTCAGAGACTCACTCACAGACTCACTCAGAGACTCACTCACTCACTCAGTGACTCACTCACTCAGAGACTCACTCAGTCAGTCACTCACTCAGTGACTCACTCAGAGACTCACTCACTCAGAGACTCACTCAGAGACTCACTCACTCAGAGACTCACTCACTCAGAGACTCACTCAGAGACTCACTCAGTGACTCACTCAGAGACTCACTCAGAGACTCACTCAGTGACTCACTCAGAGACTCACTCAGAGACTCACTCAGAGACTCACTCAGAGACTCACTCAGAGACTCACTCAGACTCACTCACAGACTCACTCAGAGACTCGCTCACAGACTCACTCAGAGACTCACTCACTCAGTGACTCACTCAGTGACTCACTCAGAGACTCACTCAGAGACTCACTCACTCAGTGACTCACTCACAGACTCACTCACTCAGTGACTCACTCAGTGACTCACTCAGAGACTCACTCAGAGACTCACTCACAGACTCGCTCAGAGACTCGCTCACAGACTCACTCACTCAGTGACTCACTCAGTGACTCACTGAGAGACTCACTCACAGACTCACTCAGAGACTCACTCACTCAGTGACTCACTGAGAGACTCACTCACAGACTCACTCACAGACTCACTCACTCAGTGACTCACTCAGTGACTCACTCAGAGACTCACTCACAGACTCACTCACAGACTCGCTCACAGACTCACTCAGAGACTCACTCACTCAGTGACTCACTCAGTGACTCACTCAGAGACTCACTCACAGACTCACTCACAGACTCGCTCACTCACAGACTCACTCAGAGACTCACTCAGAGACTCACTCACTCAGAGACTCACTCAGAGACTCACTCACAGACTCACTCAGACTCACTCACAGACTCACTCAGAGACTCGCTCACAGACTCACTCACTCAGTGACTCACTCAGTGACTCACTCAGAGACTCACTCAGAGACTCACTCACAGACTCGCTCACTCACAGACTCACTCAGAGACTCACTCAGAGACTCACTCACTCAGAGACTCACTCACTCAGAGACTCACTCACTCAGAGACTCACTCAGACTCACTCACTCAGAGACTCACTCACACTCACTCAGAGACTCGCTCACAGACTCACTCAGAGACTCACTCACTCAGTGACTCACTCAGTGACTCACTCAGAGACTCACTCAGAGACTCACAGACTCACTCAGAGACTCGCTCACAGACTCACTCACTCACAGACTCACTCACAGACTCACTCACAGACTCACTCAGACTCACTCAGAGACTCACTCAGAGACTCGCTCACAGAATCACTCAGAGACTCGCTCACAGACTCACTCACTCAGTGACTCACTCAGTGACTCACTCAGAGACTCACTCAGAGACTCACTCACAGACTCGCTCAGAGACTCGCTCACAGACTCACTCACTCAGTGACTCACTCAGTGACTCACTCAGAGACTCACTCACAGACTCACTCACTCAGTGACTCACTCAGTGACTCACTCAGAGACTCACTCACAGACTCACTCACTCAGTGACTCACTCAGAGACTCACTCAGAGACTCACTCACAGACTCACTCAGAGACTCGCTCACAGACTCACTCACTCAGTGACTCACTCAGAGACTCACTCACAGACTCACTCACTCAGTGACTCACTCAGTGACTCACTCAGAGACTCACTCACACTCACTCACAGACTCGCTCACAGACTCACTTAGAGACTCACTCACTCAGTGACTCACTCAGTGACTCACTCAGAGACTCACTCACTCAGAGACTCACTCACAGACTCACTCACTCACAGACTCACTCAGACTCACTCACAGACTCACTCAGAGACTCGCTCACAGACTCACTCACTCAGTGACTCACTCAGTGACTCACTCAGAGACTCACTCAGAGACTCACTCACAGACTCGCTCACTCAGTGACTCACTCAGAGACTCACTCAGAGACTCACTCAGAGACTCACTCACAGACTCGCTCACTCACAGACTCACTCAGAGACTCACTCAGAGACTCACTCACTCAGAGACTCACTCACTCAGAGACTCACTCACAGACTCACTCAGAGACTCGCTCACAGACTCACTCAGAGACTCGCTCACAGACTCACTCAGAGACTCACTCAGTGACTCACTCAGTGACTCACTCAGAGACTCACTCAGAGACTCACTCACAGACTCACTCACTCAGAGACTCACTCAGAGACTCACTCACTCAGTGACTCACTCAGTGACTCACTCAGAGACTCACTCAGAGACTCACTCACAGACTCACTCACTCAGAGACTCACTCACAGACTCACTCACTCAGAGACTCACTCACAGACTCACTCACTCAGAGACTCACTCACAGACTCACTCACTCAGAGACTCACTCAGAGACTCACTCACAGACCCCCCTGACCCCTGACCCCTGACCCCGGCAGGGAGCTGGAGAAGAGACGGGAGAACTCTGCGAGTGACACGGTGAAGAGGAAACTCGAAGCAGAAGCAGCTGTGAGTCACACACACAGACACACACTCACACACACACCTACACACTCACACAGATACACACACACACACACCTACACACTCACACAGATACACACACACACACACAGACACACACACACAGATACACTCACACACACCTACACACTCACACAGATACACACACACAGACACACACACATACATACACCTACACACTCACACAGATACACACACACACACAGACACACACACACAGACACACACACACACACTCACACATACACGCACAGATACACACACACAGAAACACACACACACATACACACACACTCACACCTACATACATACACACCTACACACACACATACACACTCACACATACACACATACACACACCCACACTCACACCTACACACACAGACACCTACACACACACAGACACCTACACACACACACCTACACACATACACACACACACACACCTACACACACACCTACACACACACCTACACACACACACATACACACACACACAGACACACACACACAGACACACACACACAGACACCTACACACTCACACACACAGACACACTCATACACACTCACACACATACACCTACACACTCACACATACACAGACACACACACAGACACACACACATACACACACATACACACACACATACATACACACACACACACACCTACACACACACCTACACACACACACACCTACACACACACACCTACACACACACCTACACACACACACACCTACACACACACATACACACACACTCACACACACCTACACACACACACACCTACACACACACCTACACACACACATACGCACATACACACATACACACACACCTACACACACACACCTACACACACACTCACACACATACACACACACACAGACACACAGACACATACACACACACACACAGACACACACACACACAGACACAGACACACACACATACACCCACCCACCCACACACTCCCCCCACTGACACCCACCAACCCACCCACTCACTCACTCACCCACCCACCCACCCACCCACCCACACACACACCCACCCACCCACCCACTCACCCACCCACTCACCCACTCACCCACCCACCCACCCACCCACCCACCCACCCACTCACCCACCCACCCACCCACTCACCCACTCACCCACCCACCCACTCACCCATCCACCCACCCACCCACCCACACACCCACACACTCACCCACACACTCACCCACCCACTCTCCCACACTCACCCACTCACCCACTCACTCACCCACCCACTCACCCACACGTCCACCCACCCACTCACCCACCCACTCTCCCACACTCACCCACTCACCCACTCACTCACCCACCCACTCACCCACACGTCCACCCACCCACTCACCCACCCACTCTCCCACACTCACCCACTCACCCACTCACTCACCCACCCACTCACCCACACGTCCACCCACCCACTCACCCACCCACTCACCCACACACTCACCCACTCACCCACACACTCACCCACACACTCACCCACACGTCCACCATGACCCCTCTGTGCCACCTTTCCAGGTGCGTCTGATGCAAGAATCGGTGAAGCGAATCGTCGAGGCAGAGGAGGCCAAGATGGGTGAGTGTCGTAGTCGTGATGGTGGTGGCGGTGGCGGTGGTGGTGGTGGTGGTGTGTGTATGGTCATGATGGTGGTGGTGGTTGTGGTGGTGGTTGTGTGTGTATGGTAATGATGGTGGTGGTGGTTGTGGTGGTTGTGGTGGTGGTTGTGTGTGTATGGTAATGATGGTGGTGGTGCTGTGTGTATGGTAATGATGGTGATGTGTGTGTATGGTGATGATGATGGTGGGGGTGGTGGTGGTGCTGTGTGTATGGTGATGATGGTGGTGGTTGTGGTGGTTGTTGTGGTGGTGCTGTGTGTATGGTAATGATGGTTGTGGTGGTTGTGGTGGTGGTTGTGTGTGTATGGTAATGATGGTGGTGGTGGTTGTGGTGGTGGTTGTGTGTGTATGGTAATGATGGTGGTGGTGGTTGTGGTGGTTGTGGTGGTGGTTGTGTGTGTATGGTAATGATGGTGGTGGTGCTGTGTGTATGGTAATGATGGTGATGTGTGTGTATGGTGATGATGATGGTGGGGGTGGTGGTGGTGCTGTGTGTATGGTGATGATGGTGGTGGTTGTGGTGGTTGTTGTGGTGGTGCTGTGTGTATGGTAATGATGGTTGTGGTGGTTGTGGTGTGTGTATGGTAATGATGGTGGTTGTTGTGGTGGTGCTGTGTGTATGGTAATGATGGTGGTGTGTGTATGGTGATGATGATGGTTGTGGTGCTGTGTGTATGGTAATGATGGTGGTGGTTGTGGTGGTTGTTGTGGTGGTGCTGTGTGTATGGTAATGATGGTTGTGGTGGTTGTGGTGTGTGTATGGTAATGATGGTGGTTGTTGTGGTGGTGCTGTGTGTATGGTAATGATGGTGATGGTGGTGGTGGTGCTGTGTGTATGGTAATGATGGTGATGGTGGTGGTGGTGCTGTGTGTATGGTAATGATGGTGATGGTGGTTGTGGTGGTGGTGGTGGTGCTGTATGTATGTTAATGATGATGGTTGTGGTGGTGGTTGTGGTGGTAATGATGGTTGTGGTGATGATGGTTGTTGTGGTGGTTGTGGTGGTGGTTGTAGTGGTTGTGGTGGTGGTTGTGGTGGTGTGTGTATGGTAATGATGGTGGTGGTGGTTGTGGTGGTAATGATGATGGTTGTGGTGGTGGTGATTGTGGTGGTGTGTGTATGGTAATGATGGTGGTTGTGGTGGTAATGATGATGGTTGTGGTGGTGGTGGTGGTTGTGGTGGTGCTGTGTGTGTAGGGGTGTTACAGAGAGCCCGTTATGCATGGTAGCCTATGGTAAACTAGCACAGTGGACGGGGCTACGTGAGTGCACGGGCAGGTGGCCTCTACGACGTCCGCGCTTCGGACGTTACGATCCCCCGGGGCCCCACCCCTCAGGGAGGGGGGTGTATAAAAGGGGAATGGATCGGGGGGCTCGGGAGTGATGGGTCAGCTAAGAAGAGAAGGCGGAAGACGTCCTAGATAGAGCCCTGGTCTCCCCCTGGTACGCCGTCCTTGTCAGGACCGCGCAGGCTCGAGCCAGTGGCGTGGTGCCAGAGCCAGAGCCGGTGCTGGTCTGGACTCTGGGTACCGGGCCCGACTGACCAGTGTCGGGCCAAGATAGCCTCCCCTAGTCCACGAGAGGAGGACTCTGAGGCAGGCTAAGGTAATGATGATGGTGTATGGTAATGATGATGGTTGTGGTGGTGGTGGTGATTGTGGTGGTGTATGTATGGTAATGATGGTGGTTGTGGTGGTAATGATGATGGTGGTGGTGATTGTGGTGGTGTATGTATGGTAATGATGGTGGTTGTGGTGGTAATGATGATGGTTGTGGTGGTGGTGGTGATTGTGGTGGTGTATGTATGGTAATGATGGTGGTTGTGGTGGTGGTGATGCTGTGTGTATGGTAATGATGATGGTTGTGGTGGTGGTTGTGGTGTGTGTATGGTCATGATGGTGGTGGTGGTTGTGGTGGTAATGATGATGGTTGTGGTGGTGGCGATTGTTGTTGTGGTTGTGGTTGTTGTGGTGGTGGTGCAGGCCTGGTGATAGTCCACGCGTGGTACGGCCGCCTCGTCACGGACGCCAGCGGTGGTGGTGATGATGATGGTAATGATGGTTGTGGTGGTGGTGGTGGTAATGGTTGTGGTGGTGGCGATTGTTGTTGTGGTTGTGGTGGTGGTGGTGGTGCAGGCCTGGTGATAGTCCACGCGTGGTACGGCCGCCTGGTCACGGATGCCAGCGTCCGCGGGGAACGTCCTCGCGTCATCGACGTGACGGCCCCGCTCCAGTGTCTCGTCAGGGACTCCAAACTCATCCTCACCGACGCACGCAAGGTGTGTGTGTGTCACTGTGTGTGTGTACCTGTGTGTGTGTGTGTGTCACTGTGTGTGTGTGTGACGTTCCCCGCTCCAGTGTCTCGTCAGGGACTCCAAACTCATCCTCACCGACGCACGCAAGGTGTGTGTCACTGTGTGTGTCACTGTGTGTGTGTGTGTCACTGTGTGTGTGTGTGTACCTGTGTCTGTGTGTGTCACTGTGTGTGTGTCTGTGTGTGTGTGTGTCACTGTGTGTGTGTGTGACGTTCCCCGCTCCAGTGTCTCGTCAGGGACTCCAAACTCATCCTCACCGACGCACGCAAGGTGTGTGTGTCACTGTGTGTGTCACTGTGTGTGTGTGTGTCACTGTGTGTGTGTGTCACTGTGTGTGTGTCACTGTGTGTGTGTGTACCTGTGTGTGTGTCACTGTGTGTGTGTGTACCTGTGTCTGTGTACCTGTGTGTGTGTGTACCTGTGTGTCTGTGTGTGTGTCTCGTCAGGGACTCCAAACTCATCCTCACCGACGCACGCAAGGTGTGTGTGTGTGTCACTGGGTGTGTGTGTGTACCTGTGTGTGTCACTGTGTGTGTGTCACTGTGTGTGTCACTGTGTGTGTGTCACTGTGTGTGTGTGTGTGTGTCACTGTGTGTGTGTGTGTCTGTGTGTGTGTGTGTCTGTGTGTGTGTGTGTGTGTCACTGTGTATGTACCTGTGTGTGTGTATGTACCTGTGTCTGTGTGTGTCACTGTGTGTGTGTGTGACGTTCCCCGGTCCAGTGTCTCGTCAGGGACTCCAAACTCATCCTCACCGATGCACGCAAGGTGTGTGTGTGTGTGTGTCTATGTGTGTGTACCTGTGTGTGTGTGTGTCACTGTGTGTGTGTGTACCTGTGTGTGTACCTGTGTGTGTGTGTGTGTACCTGTGTGTGTCACTGTGTGTGTGTGTGACGTTCCCCGCTCCAGTGTCTCGTCAGGGACTCCAAACTCATCCTCACCGACGCACGCAAGGTCTGTGTGTCACTGTGTGTGTGTGTGTCACTGTGTGTGTGTGTGTCACTGTGTGTGTGTGTGTCTGTGTGTGTGTGTCACTGTGTATGTACCTGTGTGTGTGTGTCACTGTGTGTGTGTGTGTGTGTCACTGTGTGTGTGTGTGTCTGTGTGTGTGTGTCACTGTGTATGTACCTGTGTGTGTGTGTCACTGTGTGTGCGTGTGTGTGTCACTGTGTGTGTGTGTCACTGTGTATGTACCTGTGTGTGTGTGTCACTGTGTGTGTGTATGTACCTGTGTGTGTGTGTGACGGCCCCGCTCCAGTGTCTCGTCAGAGACTCCAAACTCATCCTCACCGACGCACGCAAGGTGTGTGTGTGTGTCACTGTGTGTGTGTACCTGTGTGTGTGTGTGTGTGTACCTGTGTGTGTACCTGTGTGTGTCTGTGTGTGTACCTGTGTGTGTGTATGTACCTGTGTGTGTGTGTGTGTCTCGTTAGAGACTCCAAACTCATCCTCACCGATGCACGCAAGGTGTGTGTGTGTGTGTCACTGTGTGTGTGTCACTGTGTGTGTGTCACTGTGTGTGTGTCACTGTGTGTGTCACTGTGTGTGTGTGTCACTGTGTGTGTGTGTCACTGTGTGTGTGTGTCACTGTGTGTGTCACTGTGTGTGTGTGTGGGTCACTGTGTGTGTGTGTCACTGTGTGTGTGTGTCACTGTGTGTGTGTGTCACTGTGTGTGTGTGTCACTGTGTGTGTGTGTAGGCGGGCCTGCCCGGCTTCTACGACCCGTGTGTGGGTGAGGACAAGGCGCTGAAGGTTCTCTACCAGTTCCGTGGCGCACTGCACCAAGTCACCGTCCCTGACACAGAGTCACTGCGCATTCCCAAGCAGTGTGAGTGACACACACAGTGACACACACACAGTGACACACACACAGTGACACACACACACAGTGACACACACACACACAGTGACACACACACACAGTGACACACACACACAGTGACACACACACACAGTGACACACACACACAGTGACACACACACACAGTGACACACACACACAGTGACACACACACACAGTGACACACACACACAGTGACACACACACACAGTGACACACACACACAGTGACACACACACACAGTGACACACACACACAGTGACACACACACAGTGACACACACAGTGACACACACACAGTGACACACACACAGTGACACACACACAGTCACACACACAGTGACACACACAGTGACACACACACACAGTGACACACACACAGTGACACACACACACAGTGACACACACACAGTGACACACACACACAGTGACACACACACACAGTGACACACACACACAGTGACACACACACACAGTGACACACACAGTGACACACACACACACAGTGACACACACACACACAGTGACACACACACAGTGACACACACACAGTGACACACACACACACAGTGACACACACACACACAGTGACACACACACACACAGTGACACACACACACAGTGACACACACACACAGTGACACACACACACAGTGACACACACACACAGTGACACACACACACACAGTGACACACACACACACAGTGACACACACACACACAGTGACACACACACACAGTGACACACACACAGTGACACACACACACACAGTGACACACACACACAGTGACACACACACACAGTGACACACACACACAGTGACACACACACACACAGTGACACACACACACACAGTGACACACACACACAGTGACACACACACACAGTGACACACACACACAGTGACACACACACACAGTGACACACACACACAGTGACACACACACACAGTGACACACACACACAGTGACACACACACACAGTGACACACACACAGTGACACACACACAGTGACACACACACACAGTGACGCACACACAGTGACACACACACAGTGACACACACACAGTGACACACACACAGTGACACACACACAGTGACACACACAGTCACACACACACAGTGACACACACACAGTGACACACACACAGTGACACACACAGTGACACACACACACAGTGACACACACACAGTGACACACACACACAGTGACACACACACACAGTGACACACACACACAGTGACACACACACACAGTGACACACACAGTGACACACACACACACAGTGACACACACACACAGTGACACACACACAGTGACACACACACACAGTGACACACACACAGTGACACACACACAGTGACACACACACAGTGACACACACACAGTGACACACACACAGTGACACACACACAGTGACACACACAGTCACACACACACAGTGACACACACACAGTGACACACACACAGTGACACACACAGTGACACACACAGTGACACACAGTGACACACACACACAGTGACACACACACAGTGACACACACACACAGTGAAACACACACACAGTGACACACACAGTGACACACACACACAGTGACACACACACCGTGGGTGATTGAGTGGGTGAGTGAGTAGGTGAGTGGGTGAGTGAGTGTATGAGTGAGTGAGTGGGTGAGTGAGTGAGTGATTGGGTGAGTGGGTGAGTGAGTGGGTGAGTGAGTGTGTGAGTGGGTGGGTGAGTGAGTGGGTGAGTGAGTGGCTGAGTGAGTGAGTGGGTGAGTGGGTGTGTGAGTGTGTGAGTGAGTGGGTGAGTGAGTGGGTGGGTGAGTGAGTGAGTGGGTGGGTGAGTGTGTGTGTGAGTGGGTGAGTGAGTGGGTGAGTGGGTGCGTGAGTGGGTGGATGAGTGGGTGGGTGAGTGAGTGAGTGGGTGAGTGAGTGGGTGAGTGAGTGAGTGGGTGAGTGAGTGGCTGAGTGAGTGGGTGAGTGAGTAGGTGAGTGAGTGGGTGGGTGAGTGAGTGAGTGAGTGGGTGGGTGAGTGTGAGTGGGTGAGTGGGTGAGTGGGTGAGTGAGTGGGTGAGTGGGTGCGTGAGTGGGTGGATGAGTGGGTGGGTGAGTGAGTGAGTGGGTGAGTGAGTGGGTGAGTGAGTGAGTGGGTGAGTGAGTGGCTGAGTGAGTGGGTGAGTGAGTGGGTGAGTGGGTGGGTGGGTGAGTGAGTGGCTGAGTGGGTGGGTGTGTGGGTGTATGAGTGAGTGTATGAGTGAGTGTATGAGTGAGTGGGTGAGTGAGTGTGCTGTGTCTGGAGATACAAAGGCGGCCGGGCGTGGTGTTGGCCACCCGCTCGCTGCTAACAGCACTTGCCCCTACAGTCTGCTGAGGCTACGCGGGGGATCTTTGTCTGTGTCTCCCTTGCAGCTCACCGCTTCGAGGAGAACTGAGGGTGGATTGGAGCACACCATCCACTTGGCAACATCACCCACATCATCAACATCACCAACATCATCATCATCATCATCAACAACATCATCAACATCACACACATCATCAACATCACCAACATCATCATCATCAACAACATCATCAAGATCAGCAACATCAACATCATCACGCACATCATCAACATCACCAACATCATCATCATCATCAAGATCAGCAACATCACACACATCATCAACATTAACAACATCAACAACATCATCAACATCACACACATCATCAACATCACCAACATCATCATCATCAACAACATCATCAAGATCAGCAACATCAACATCATCACGCACATCATCAACATCACCAACATCATCATCATCATCAAGATCAGCAACATCACACACATCATCAACATTAACATCATCATCATCATCAACAACATCATCATCATCAAGATCAGCAACATCAACAACATCATCAACATCACGCACATCATCAACATCATCAACATCACGCACATCATCAACAACATCAACAACATCAACAACATCAACATCATCAAAATAAACATCATCAAGATCAGCAACATCAACAACATCATCAACATCATCATCATCATCATCAACAACATCATCATCATCAAGATCAGCAACATCATCAACATCATCATCATCACGCACATCATCATCATCAACATCATCATCATCAACATCATCATCAACATCAACATCATCAACAACATCATCATCATCAACATCATCAACAACATCATCAAAATAAACATCATCATCATCAACAACATCATCAACATCATCAACAACATCATCAACAACATCAACAATATCATCAACAACATCATCAACATCAACAACATCATCATCATCATCAACAACATCAACATCAACAATATCATCAACAACATCATCAACAACATCATCAACATCAACAACATCAACATCAACATCATCAACAACATCATCAACAACATCAACAACATCATCAACAACATCAACAACATCATCATCATCATCATCAACAACATCATCAACATCACACACATCATCAACATCACCAACATCATCATCATCAACAACATCATCAAGATCAGCAACATCAACATCATCACGCACATCATCAACATCACCAACATCATCATCATCATCAAGATCAGCAACATCACACACATCATCAACATTAACATCATCATCATCATCATCAACAACATCATCATCATCAAGATCAGCAACATCAACAACATCATCAACATCACGCACATCATCAACATCATCAACATCACGCACATCATCAACAACATCAACAACATCAACAACATCAACATCATCAAAATAAACATCATCAAGATCAGCAACATCAACAACATCATCAACATCATCATCATCATCAACAACATCATCATCATCAAGATCAGCAACATCATCAACATCATCATCATCACGCACATCATCATCATCAACATCATCATCATCAACATCATCATCAACATCAACATCATCAACAACATCATCATCATCAACATCATCAACAACATCATCAAAATAAACATCATCATCATCAACAACATCATCAACATCATCAACAACATCATCAACAACATCAACAATATCATCAACAACATCATCAACATCAACAACATCATCATCATCATCATCAACAACATCAACATCAACAATATCATCAACAACATCATCAACAACATCATCAACATCAACAACATCAACATCAACATCATCAACAACATCATCAACAACATCAACAACATCATCAACAACATCAACAACATCATCATCATCATCATCAACAACATCAACAACATCATCAAAATAATCAACATCAACAACATCGCCAACAACAACATCATCATCAACAACAACATCATCAACATCAACAACATCATCAACATCAACAACATCATCAACACCAACAACATCATCAACATCAACAACATCATCAACATCAACAACATCATCAACATCAACAACATCATCAACATCAACAACATCATCAACATCAACAACATCATCAACATCAACAACATCAACATCAACAACATCATCAACATCAACAACATCATCATCATCAACATCAACAACAACATCAACAACATCATCATCATCACCCACATCATCAACATCACCCACATCATCAACATCACCACCACCAACATCACCACCACCACCAACATCACCACCACCACCACCATCACCACCATCATCACCATCACCACCACCACCACCACCATCATCACCACCACCACCACCATCATCACCACCATCACCACCATCTCTGTAACATCTAATAAAGCGTAACACAAACTGAAAATGGTGCTCAAAGAAGTCATAGAACACACGTGCGGTGAAGAGACATCATCACCATCATCACCATCATCACCACCATCACCATCATCACCATCATCACCATCACCATCATCACCACCATCATCACCACCATCAACATCATCACCATCATCATCATCACCAACATCACCACCATCACCACCACCATCATCATCACCAACATCACCACCATCATCACCACCATCACCACCATCACCATCATCACCACCATCACCACCATCACCATCACCACCATCACCATCACCACCATCACCACCATCATCACCATCACCATCACCACCATCACCACCAACACCACCATCACCACCATCATCATCACCACCACCACCACCACCATCATCATCATCATCACCACCACCATCATCATCATCACCACCACCATCATCACCATCATCACCATCATCACCATCACCATCATCACCACCAACACCACCATCACCACCATCATCATCACCACCACCACCACCACCATCATCATCATCATCACCACCAACACCACCATCACCACCATCATCATCATCACCACCACCACCATCATCATCATCATCACCACCAACACCACCATCACCACCATCATCATCATCACCACCACCACCACCATCATCATCATCACCACCAACACCACCATCACCACCATCATCATCATCACCACCACCACCACCACCATCATCATCATCATCACCACCACCATCATCATCATCACCACCATCATCATCATCACCACCACCACCACCACCATCATCATCATCATCACCACCATCATCACCATCATCACCATCACCATCATCACCACCAACACCACCATCACCACCATCATCATCACCACCACCACCAACACCACCATCATCATCATCACCACCACCAACACCACCATCATCATCATCACCACCACCATCACCACCATCATCATCATCACCACCACCATCACCACCATCATCATCATCATCATCACCACCAACACCACCATCATCATCACCACCACCACCACCACCATCATCATCATCATCACCACCAACACCACCATCATCATCACCACCACCACCACCACCATCATCATCATCACCACCAACACCACCATCATCATCATCACCACCACCACCACCACCACCATCATCATCATCATCACCACCAACACCACCATCATCATCATCACCACCACCATCACCACCATCATCATCATCATCACCACCACCACCACCATCACCACCATCATCACCACCAACACCACCATCACCACCACCACCATCATCATCATCACCACCACCACCACCATCATCATCATCATCACCACCACCATCATCACCACCACCATCATCACCACCATCATCACCATCACCATCATCACCACCAACACCACCATCACCACCACCACCATCATCATCATCACCACCACCATCATCACCACCATCACCACCACCATCACCACCACCATCACCACCACCATCACCACCACCATCACCACCACCATCATCATGGTGATTACACTGGAGTGTGACGTCATGCCACCCGAGCGACTCCACGTGCGGTTCAGGAGCAAGGGAATGGAATAGTGACGTCATGACATGTCCATATAAGGATGGGATGCTGCTATGGAGTGACGTCATGCGCCATTACTATATAAGGATCGGATCGTGGTGCTTTTGAGTGAGGACATTCCTCATGTCCATATAAGGATCGGAGCGGGATGGGACTATAGTGACGTCATGTCCTCCGGGTGGGGTGCACGTGAGTTGTGACAGGACTAATCTGTGACGTCACACCACCTGTCCGTACATCGGCGCGTGCAATTGCGATGACGTCATTTAGCCACCGTGGGCAGTCGCTATGACGTCACCGCTCGCGCGACCTCCGGCCCTATGACCCCCATCTCCGTTAACAACAATGACGTCATTCCTCCCATCATGTTTAGTCGCTATGACGTCACCGCACGCGCGACCTCCAGGCCAAGCACCCTCCAGCCACTCCGTTAACAACAATGACGTCATTCCCCCCACATCAGGCTCAGCAGCTATGACGTCACCGCACGCGCGCCCTACCCACCGTCTCCGTTAACAACAACAATGACGTCATTTCCCCCCTCACATCGCGTTCAGTCGCTATGACGTCACCGGCCCTACGATCTCCTTCAACAACAATGAAGTCATCGTGTTCAGTCGCTATGACGTCACCGTCCCTCGACGACCTCCATCTCCCTCGACAACAATGACGCCATTTTCTCACATCGTGTTCAGTCTGCTATGGCGTCATCGCCCCAACGACCCCCATCTCCCTCAACAACAATGACGTCATTTCCCCCCTTCACATCGTGTTCAGTCGCTATGACGTCACCGTCCCTTCGACCTCCATCTCCCTCCACAACAATGACGCCATTTTCTCACATCGTGTTCAGTCGCTATGACGTCATCGCCCCAACGACCCCTATCTGATTGAACAACAACAATGACGTCAATTTCCCACATCGTGTTCAGTCGCTATGACGTCACCGTCGCTATGACGTCACCTTCCCTCGACGACCTCCATCTCCCTCAACAACAATGACGTCATTTCGCCCCTCACATCGTGTTCAGTCGCTATGACGTCACCGTCCCAACGACCTCCATCACCCTCGACAACAATGACGTCATTTCCCCCCCTTACATCGTGTTCAATCGCCATGACGTCACCGGCCCTACGACCTCTAAAAACAACAATGACGTCATTTTCTCACATCGTGTTCAGTCTGCTATGACGTCACCGGCCCAACGACCCCCATCACCATCAACAACAACGACAACCACCGCCACCACCACGAGCATGGCGTCAACCGAGGGAGCTGAGGAGGAGGAGGGGGAAGAAGACGACGACGGGGAGGAGGAGGAGGAGGGGAGGAGGAGGAGGAGGAGGCCGGGGCGAGTGACCGAGTCGAGCGCGTACGCTCGAAGCATCGAACTGCCTCCTCACGAAGTCTTTCGTAACCTCGGCAGCGCCACTCGCTTCGCCATTGATATCGGTGAGGGGGCGGACATCGGTGTCTTTCTCTGTCTCGGACTCACACTCGGACTCACACTCGGACTCACACTCGGACTCACCCCCCCCTCACCCTCCCCCCCCCCTCAACCCCCCCCCTCACCTCACCCTCAAACTCACCCTCAAACTCACCCTTACACTCACCCCGACACTCACCCCGACACTCACCCTGACACTCACCCTGACACTCACACTCACCCTCAAACTCACCCTGACACTCA